>NW_027122532.1:3312500-3566096 GCF_030686945.1 Centruroides vittatus
TAATAAGTCAACGTGAGACATGACGAATCGCACGAGACTAGTCGCCAACTATACCGCACAAATAAAAAAATTGCACAAAAAAAAACCGCACAAAAACAGGTTTGACTGTACAGGGTATTTATAATTAAAGTTCCACTTTGAAATGGCCATAAAATGGAAACTACTGGACAATGTTATCAAACTTGGTAATATTGTACAGGACATCATAGGATTTTATTCCCACAAAAAAAAGTTTAAAAACTCACCACCAGTGGGGAATGGCACTGTATGCAATATTGTTAAACGAAATAAGACAAAGACATCGGTTGAAAATGTTTTTAATCATTTCTAAAACGTGTTACAAAGCATGTTCAATGTGGCATCCACCATTTTCTGAAAGCAAGTTAAATCGTATTACTGTGTTCTCAACAGTAGCTCTTAGCATACCAGGAGGAATTTAACTTGCTTTCAGAAAATGGTGGATGCCACATTGAACATGCTTTGTAACGCGTTTTAGAAATGATTAAAAACATTTTCAACCGATGTCTTTGTCTTATTTCGTTTAACAATATTGCATACGGTGCCATTCCCCACTGGTGGTGAGTTTTTAAACTTTTTTTTTGCGGGAAATAAAATCCCACGATGTCCTGTACAATATTACCAAGTTTGATAACATTCTGTCCAGTAGTTTTCATTTTATGGCCATTTTAAAGTGAAACTTTAATTATAAACACCCTGTATATGTAAATATAAGAAATAGCACTAAAAGGGGATGACAGTCCAAAATTTGGAAAACAGTGCTTTAAGACGAATAATTTGTGAAAGAAACAATTAATTGTTATTAAAGACATATATGCAAAATTACTCTCATTTCTTTACATATTCTGTTTCACCAATTACACTAAACAGTTATTGTTGAATAGCAATTCTTCAGCATAACCATTCAACTGTTATCGTGCTTAAAAACTTTTACAGAAAAATGCAAAGCCATTTTACAAGAATTTATTAAATATTTCTTCTTATATTAATTAATTGTATTAAATTTTAAATTTAGATCCAAATATTTTAAGTAATTATGGTATCAATCTTGACAATTCTTAATTAAAAATATATCTTATCCTATTGTAAAGGTACCTCAAGTTTTCAATATAAAAGTAACAAGGCTTTATACACGGTAGAGTCAAAAATATACCAAACTTTTAATATAATTATTATTACATTTATATTACATCATATGTATTATTCTGTATACTGTAAACTGAGCTGCTTATTGGGATCTAGCATCTGTACCATTTGTCAAAGCATTACTGTGAGTTATTTTTTGCTATGTCTATTTAAGGGCCGTAGTTACCTTGGCTTCTCCCGGTCATACCCGACTGGCAAATATCAGACAAAAGAGAACGTAACAATGTTTTTCCAATTTCCTCACTCCCTTGATTTTGCTCCATAGACTTATCTGTTCTCTAAAATGAAAGAGGAGTTAAAAGGATGCAGATTCCAAAAATCAGCAGAATGAAGATCTAGCAACAAGAGCCATTAACGATACCACAAAAATAGACTTCTATGGCTGCTTTGACAAGTAGTATAGACTCTGGCAGAAGTGTGTAGGTGCAGAAGGAACTTAACATGATGTAAGAGTTTGTATGTGTTGTGTAATGTAACTCATGCCAAATGTTTTGTACATTTTTTACTCTACTCTGCAAATAATAATATTTTTTTAACATTAATTAAAAATGACTAATTTGATTACATATTTTGTGTAGAAAAAATAAAACATATAATGAAGTATAGGCAATTGTGATTCAAGCATAGATTACATTCCTAAAATAAGCAAATTAAGATGAACTGTTCCAATTGAAATATGCATTCTGTGATTATATAAGTAGTCATTAATGTACTTTTTACTTTACTTTATTAGGACAAATGTATGTTAATTATAAAATAAAACTTAACTCTGTATGAAAAAATTATTTATATTCTATTATTTTCATTTGACTTTTTTAACTTATAAAAATATTTGCATATAAAACATTAAGTCACTTTATCTACTTATGTATATTATGCACACATGTATATAACATTGCGTGCAAAATGCATATATAGATAGATGTATAATTATTATACTATAATGATTATTTAAGAATAATCCATCACCTAATTATGTTAAAAATGCTTTACAATTTCTCATTTATAAATTGCAAAACATTCTGAAAGAGAAAATACTATCAAACAATTAAAAATGTTTTATTATATTCTTTATTATAGAATATGTTATAATTAAAATAAAAATATGAAAATTAATGCAAACAAAAATAAGGTTATTTCCATCAAAAACTTGGAAACCTATTCGGTAATAAATAATGTTAATTTTATTTTTAATGCAGACTAATTTGCAAGAGAACTACTAAATTGAGAGGCCGTTCCAATTAATCCGAAGTAATTCGTCGATTTAGAGTCGCAGTTCATTAATAATGTTAAATACTATCGTCGAGAATTCAAAGGTCAAATCAGTTTATTTTATTTTGCAAGAATGAGTGAAACATTTGCACTATCTTTAACATAATTTCATAATAAATAATTTATACATCTGAAATAACCGACGATTGCCCAAAAGATCGGGCTCAAATTTGGCTAATTAAATGATTATTATAAAGCAATTTGACACTATAATTATTATATACTCGTAGGGCTATAAGATGTTTATTATATTTATACATGTGATATGTAAATATAAAAGTATAATAACTTTGATGTTTAATGGGATTGGAGTCATGTTGTAACAGTACACTTTTACAAAAATTTTTTAATTATGATTACGTTGAATCACATTTCATTTCAACAAATCTGGTTACAAAACTAGACAATTAATCCAACGATTTGTTCAAAATGCCAACAAACAATGTGCATAAGTTAAATGCAGTGATTATGATGCCATTCTACAAACCAGTAAATCCAACAGAAAATAAGTATTTAAATTGGTAGTACGTAGTATTATGTCACAATCGATTACAAAAATAATTCAAAACATAAAGGAAAATATAGTAGAGTCCTGCAAACTTGACTTAACATGGATCGAAAAGGTAAAAAGTTACTGAAAATAACAAGTTTTATGGCATGGCAATGATGCTAGTCTAAATAGTAAAATTTTTGCAAAGGTATTATATGTGCAAATACATATATGTATTATCTATGTTCCAATGATAATCACTTCTATTTTTAGTTAAATTTTAATTAAAATGAGCAATTATTTATTGTGACATTGTCACAATGCTGGGCTGCAATTTTTTATCATATTTTTAATTTATTTAATTTAAATTATATGCTCTTCACCTCAAATTAGTAATGTCTTGCCCTTGTATGTACATAATACTTTCCTGTTAGCAATAGAGTCATGCCAGTCATGTATCTAACTCCGCTTAGGGAAAATTTTTGAATTGAAATAACACGACTTCCAGTCCGAACCGAAAGTTTGTATATAGTTAATCGGGGCCTCCTGCCCCTAAACTTTCCGTATCTGGTCTCGACTTACATCTGTCTACGTCCGTTCTCAAGATTTAAGGAGAAAAAGACAGACAGATGGACAACAGTGGAAATTTATAGGTCTACAATTTTTTCAAATTGCAGCCCAAAAAACAAAAATATTGCCCATTCAGTGGCTAGTTTTGAGTTGGTGACATTTGCATTGTGTGTTTTGCAGTGGCACCTTGGAAAAAGGGTTGTATTTTTTGTTAACACATGGAATTAATGCTATTATCAAGTGTTGCCAGTGAAGAACACTAACTTATTTGATGCTAGTGTTAAGTTATAGAGGTAAAAATTAGATTACATGTAATTTTTTTTTGAATGACACGACAAGTTTTATGGAATGTCGAGTTATCAAAAGTCTAATTTTAAGACATAATAATGTGATTGCGATATATTTCCTACACACTAAAACTTATTTTCTGTTGAGCTTCTTATTAGCTTTTAATAGAAACAGACTGATATTATGCTAGAGTTCACTGTGTTTAATCTACGTATGCTCTCCATTTGATACTGTATATTTTAATTATTTTATTTTATAATTCTCAACAACACTTATCAACTAGTAATATTTTTGCACTGGTTATTTTTTACATTTTCTTTATATACAGGTACAGTGGACCCATTTATCCGGATTATAAAACACAATCCCTGTCTCAGAAAGACAGATATACAAAAAAAACCTATAAGTGCAAAAAATCAAACAACTCGTAATTACATTCTTGTCTGTAACAAGAATAGACTCGTTTCCTACGAATCGGCATTTGATGTTCATCGTTACGAATTCCGAGGGAGTGTTCTTTGAATTTATTAATACTTAATATCTCATTGAACCTCTTCTAATCTTTAAAGATTTTCAATTTTAAAAACTGCTACTTTCCCGTCGAATAAAAATGCCGTGCTTCTCGTGGCAGTCAGTCAACGTGTTAGTTAATAAGTTTATTGTTTGTGACCGCACGAGTTATTATTCACTCGACACCCTAAAGCCTCTATTGTTTAGCCGAGTTTCACTCGTCCGACGTGTGTGAAATACAGTAAACACCGTGAAAATGGCATCTAAAGGAAAGAAAGTGGCTGTTACATTGGAGAAGAAACTAAAAATATAAAATAAAAAGTCTATAAACTGTGTTATTTATGTTATTAACAACTTTCCAGATTTTCAGTCATCCAAATCAGACCTGGTCTCATTTGAGTCAGATAAATGGGGTTCCACTGTAAAAGAATTTGATAAATTTTATATTACTGGTTTTACTATTTTTTACAGTTTGTATTTTAAATTTGTTGAATGAGGAAATACATAGACATTTTCATTTGTTAATTAAAGACAGAATCCAACAAAATGTTTGATGAATTTGAGAACATATTCAATTATACAAAGAGAAAATATGTATTTCTATTTTGAGTTTCTTTAACTTTTAAATGATTCTTGGAATATCACCTACATGATAAACACTACAATATAAGACTAAAATTATCTTCTGAAAATAACTGTAATTAAGGTATAACTTTTGTAATATATTTTTGAATAAAGAATTACCTTGAACTAAATAATGCCTTTTTGTAATATATTTGTTATAAACTGAAACAGTATATAATAGATACATTTTACGAGACCATTCGAGTGTGACGTAAATTAAATGCACACTGTACAGTACATAAGTTCCTGATAAACTATTATATTTATCTTTTATCCATATTAATTCTAAATCATACTTGAAGAACCTGTGACCTTTCGTGCAGCCTCTTAAAGTATAGATTAATTTTTTCAAATGCATAATTCATTTAAATACATTTTTCACTTCATTACTAAACTAAAATAAAATGTCAAAAGAAGTTATAATTTAGAATGAGAATACAATAGATGTTATGAGGATCCAGAAAAAGAGAATTACAAAACTGCAGAAATGAAATTAATTTATAAAGTAAATGTGCCTCAATTTCTGTCTCATCAATAATTTTATTTGTATTTTGTAAATACAATCATTGTTCAAAAATCATTTTAAAAGTTTCTTTATACATACTTTCTTCACTTATATTTGATTCTTAAGTAATTCTATAATTTTTTGGATATAAATTATTTCTGTATTTACACACACTATTTTATATATATATACATACATATACATACACCCATACAGTAGAATTTGCTTATTAAAATCACAGATATTGTTATCAGTCATTTAATGCTATCAGAATTAACATCCTAAAATATGCAACTTAAAATGAACTTAATTGTAACTATACATAGTTACCATTATCTTTGAGCAAGTAAGCTGTCTTTTCACATCAACAGCCATACATTAAGGCATCAGCATACTGCTTAGGGGACCAGGTATCAAATCCAGGCAAGCAACCCCAGGAATTTTTAATGGGTGATTCATTCTGGATGTATTGGGCACCCCTCTCTCACTACTGTGTCACTGCCATGATGGGCCTTTAAAAAAGCCTCCTTAGTGCCAATAGGGCAGAATGAGGAAGGAAAACAAAAAAATTAAATTAGCAAAACTGAAAATAATTTGGATTACAATCAGGAATATCAACTTCCAATGAAAAAAACTGGATTTGGTTAATGTGCTGTCAGGGCTATGCCAAACAGTTTTGGTGCCTGAGGCAACACTCATACTTGGTACCTGATTCAATATTATTTATAAAAAATTCTACAGGCTCATTTCATAGCCATAAAGACGTGTGTCCACCCTCACACTCCCTTAGTGATGCCACTATGAGTTGCAGCTGCATAAGAAAAAAAATTTATACACTGTATTTACTCAAATGTAAGACACACCTTTTTTCAGGTTTTAGTATCTGAAAATAGGGTGCTTCTTAGATTTGATGTAATACCACATAATTAGCAAAGTCTAGTGCCATACATTTTATATCTCTGTACTAATTCTATTGCGTCATTTTAATTATTCTATTAAACCAATATTTGTAACAGTAAATGTTTAAGAGATCAACTTAGCTCAATCTTGCTAGTCTATTATTGTAATGTCACTTCAATGAAAATTCCAGGAATACTTGTACAGTACTTTTTCAAGAAATATTGCATGAAGAAATGACAGAGGATGATTGCATGTAGAAAGATGTAAGCTTCATATCCAATGTTAATTCAGAAGAGCCTAGCCTGGAAAGTGACATGGATGTTTCCAGCTTTAACACTGATATACAACTTATTTTATTGTGCAATAAATACTGAACAAATTCAAAGTGAACAGAACTGATTCTGTTGACATAACTTTGTTTCAACTTCTGTATTTTTCAAAAAAAAAATCCATGTCTTATTTAGATTTGATGGTGTCTTGTATTTGAGTAAATATGTATATAATAGAGTGCTGATTAACTAAAACTTGTTTAACCAAAATTCAACATTATCTTAGATGAATTGTGGAAGATTACTTTGTCAATAAAACATAGTACAGCACATATTTCATAAAGTTTAGCCACTTTAGTGTGGTACTTAAAAGGAAAGCAAACAAAAATAAATAAACTACTCATAAAACCTTTAAACCACAGCCATTTTTATTGCTATTCAAACGTTTTCAGTCATCTTTAATGACCTTTTTCGAGAAAACGTTTGAATAGCAACAAAAATGGCTGCGGTTTAAAGGTTTTAGGAAAGCAAACAGTTTTAAAAAGAATTTCCTCTGGTAACTTCCCATAACGTTGCAAATTTTAATTGTAATTGCAGGTTTACATTTGCTTTAATAAAATACATTTTAATATATTTTTAACACGTTGACTGCCACGTGACTTTTTAGGATTCTGTTGTAAAACGCCAACTTAATTTAATTATATTATATTATTAAAAACTCTAATCAGAGTATATAGTAATAATCAAATAGCATATAGAATGTGTTTTTCTTAAAATAAAGGTATTACGAATTATCTCGTAGTTGGCTTATGTAACAGAAAGCTCTTCGCTAAAGCCAAACTACGAGTTAATTCGTGCACAGACACGATTCGTCCTGTCACTTCGCTACAGCCAATCGGAGATGTGCGTCTAAATTCATTAGTAATAAATCGGATATAGAGGCGAGCACATCACATTTACGTCTTTTTTGAGAGTGTTATTTTTTATTTATTTTTATAATCAAATTATAAATATCCCAAAATGGATAAGAAAAGACCACTGACTAAAAAACAACTTGATTACTACACTAATCTAAGTGATTCAGAATCTGACAAAATTTTTGGTGAGGATGGGGGAGTTTATTTGGCAGCGAAATGGTCCTGTTACTGTATGTAAATGGAAAGACAAACAAGAAGTCCTTACCATTTCAAACATGCACGTTGTTGAAATGGTAGAGGTGTTCAATCGCAATGGAAAATGTTCGATGAAACCGAATATAATTCGAGATTATAATCATGGAATGTCTGGCATTGACGATCAGATCAAATGCTATCGTACTACACAGCTCTAAGAAAGACTATTAGATGGCCCAAAAAGGTTGCATTACATATTATAGAAATATATATACATAATGCGCACAAACTCTTTCAAAAAGCAACTTCTTCTAAAATAAAACTTATAAAGTTTAGAGAAGCATTCGTCAAAGCGTTGATTGGAGAAGAGATTCAACCAGTTTCAAAAAAAATTAAATTGCAGAAGCTCCACTATTTACAGAGTATCCCATCTACTCAGAAAAAACAACATCCGACAAAGCCATGTCGAATTTGTACCAAAGCTAAAAAACGCCGAGAAACGCGTTATTTCTGTCCAATCTGTCTTGAGAAGCCAGCCCTTTGCGTAGAAGATTGTTTTAAAAATTATCACAAACAATAAAAATATTGTTTTGCTTTCGATTTTGAATAAACTTTTTATGATTATATTTTCTGTTCATTTATTAATAAATGTTCTGTTCATGTAAGCCAAACTTGATTTTTTGTTCTTGCCCCTGAAGCTATCTATTCATATTTACACTGATATACTACGAATTACATCGTAGCTGCACAAATATGGCAAGGAAACAAACTACGATATAACTCGTAGGTGGCGTCCTAGGCAGAAACGGTAACTACGAGTCATCTCGTAGAATACATTTTAATATATTTTTAAATAAAATTAAAAGTGTTTTATTACATAATTTGAAATTCATTGTGTTTGGTAAGTCTAACCTAAAAATGAAGTACATCATATACATTAATAGATCCAGATTCTAAAATATTTCTTTAATGTCTGTATGAGTACATTTTAGCTATAATAACTGCATCCCATTTACAGATAATTTAATCTAATGCAGTTCTGATGTAATAATTCTGCTGTAGATAATTTTGACAGTGTGCAGGCTTCTTATCTACATTTCTCAGACTTGCATAATGATTATACTGACTTACTATTATAACCAAATAAATGATTAATTAATGATATAATTTTAATTTTACATTAAAAAATTTTAAAATATACTTACTTGCAACCAAAATTCCTAAATCTACTTTATCTTTTGATGGAGAATGATTTTTACTTTTTAACTTTAAAACTTGATTAGGAAGAACACCATTAATTTGAGCACTATCATTTATGACATGGCATTTAAATCCCATATCTTCTATTTTATCGGCAACTTGCACTGCAGATATCACAGACGATTGGTACCGAAGATGTCCGGTACGTTCGGCAAGAGATACTTCGATATTAATAACACCCGGAATAACCGATATATTACTTTCTATATTTTTTACACAAGACGTGCAGGTCATTCCTTCTATTGCCAGAACGGCATTACTATTTACTGCTTGTAAGTTTGGTTTTGATAATAAAGCTTCAAATCCCATATCCTCTATTGTGGTCCTCAGTTCTTCGGGATTAACGACGGAAGGATTATATTCGATTGCGGCGAGTTTTTTCTCGAGCGACACGTTAACGTTCAAAACACCCGCTTTAGTTTTTACGTTGTCTTCGATATTACGAACGCAAGAATGACACGTCATACCTTCTATATATATAATAACCGTAACTACTTGGTTGTACGGAAGTTCTTTCTGTATTGGAAGACTACTAACGAAACCCATCTCGTTAATTTTTGAGCATAGCATTTCGGGACCTGTCAGCGTCGAATCAAATACAACAGTTGCTAATTTTTCTGCGAGAGAAACTTGTATTCTTTCGACACCTTTCATCCGAGATATATTTCCTTCGATGTTTTTAACACAAGAATTACACGTCATACCTTCCACCTGAATGATTACTTTTCTAATATTGGAAGAATTGTTAGACAATCTTGCTATAAAACCCATGTCTTCAATAGCACTAATCAATTCGGCACTAGTAATGACACTGCTATCGACCGTTACATCTGCTTGCTTATTTTCTAAAGAAACCTAAATAGGTGCAATAAAATTTCAATATAAATTCCCAGGAAATTAAAGAGAAATAGAATATATCCTTGGCAATTTTCCAAGGAAAAAAAATACATTATATATAGTTTAAAATACATTAACTATAACATATTTTATATATAATAATTATGGCTATAATATTGCTATTAATCAAAACACATGCTGTTAATAAAAAAATATAATAAATTTACATAAAATAATTAAAAACTTAATATTTTATGCTAAAAAATGCAATTTTTTTATAATTTGTATTTTAATACAAAGGAATTCTTTATATAATATAATACATTAAATTTTGTATGTCTTATTATTCCAAAACAAATATCTTTGCCAATACATTTTAATAAATTTAGGATGTTTTTAGTTTCATCACATCCTTCGACGTAAATTTTTATCATCTCTGAATCATTTCCTTTGAAAATTACTAAGTGGAAAACATTCAACACAATTAAAAATAGTAACAAAAGATGGGAAAACACTTGTGAATTCCATGTTGACCTTTCTCTCTTCCAGGAAAATTCTCTCAATTTTCGAAAAGTTTAGAGGAAGGTCAAAAACTACTTGTTTAATGTTAAATTACAGGATATTGCATAATCATTTACATTTTCTTTTAAAAATTATTTCATAATCTGTTTCTTTTCATTTAAAGCAACATTTAGTTTAAGACCTTACCTACTAATTCTCTCCAGAGATTAAAAGTTTATGAGAGATTGTATGCTTTAACCACATTACATAAACATTGATTTTTATCAGAGTTTATATAATATGCTTAAAGATATTTAGATAATTATTTATTCACTCTTAAACTGATTATTGTAATACAAGAAAAGAAAAAATAAAATAAATACATATATACATATTTAAATCACTAATTTTAATCATGTATTAAAGCATTTTGTAGAAAATACTTTGTTCATTGAATAGAAACTAAATTTGTATGCATTCAAATTGCAATAAAAAAAATTTTGTTTATTAATTAATTATTGAAAAGTATTAAAATATCAAACTATGATATATAACCCAGTAAAATTCTATTAATATAAAAGCTATTAAACTAATTATTAGACTAACTGTAGTAATTCCAGGGCCCTTTCTAGCTAAATTTAATAACACGAAAGATTCTGGTATCCAACAGAAGGCTTGTGTCACATATTGAAACATGCAAATTCTTAAGAGATTAACATCCAATATATTTATGCATGATTTGGCTGTGAATATTGCGTGTAAGCCTCCTATTATCTTGGATACTGAAACTTTGGTATAATCAAAGGTAGTTGAGACTAAACTCCTGTTGTATGTTACTCATTTTTACTGCAATTTACAATAAATTGATTTAGGAATCCAGAAAAACAATAGTAATAAATGGAACAATGTAGGACTCTAAAAGTACGAGTGTCATCCATTACACTAACATTCAAAATTGAAATGTGCCTAATAATGAAAGTTATTTCTAAACTTAAACCAAATATTGTTGATTTTTTGGGCTATATTTACACTGTTTTTTAAATTAATATCAAAATTTGATTTAAAATTAAAAATCAGCATAAATATGGCTCAAAAAGTCCAATATCTGGCTTAAATTTAACGTACAGATTTAGGCTTTGATATGTATAAGCATAACAGTTATTTGTTTATAATGTTTTTGGATATTTAACTGAAGTATGAAACAAACACAATAAAATAATATCTCTTCTTCCAATATTCTAGTTATGAAAATTATCTTAAGATGCAGTCAAACAGAGTAGAATATAAATTAATATTTTCATAGAAATTTAGAATTTTATAAACTATATTAATTATTAATAGACTTGACAGATATATTATTACAGTAACTAATATTTGTGTAACTATCAAGCTTACAGAAAGTTATATTACTATAATAGGTCCATTTTATACATAAAATAAGCTAAGCTAAATATCAAATATTAATAACACACAGTAAATTATAATTACACTAGAAAAAAAAGCTAATGTAGAATAGAAAATAGAATAATTTAGACTTTCTTAATTAAAATTGTACGAAATATCCGTAATGTATCCTATAGTTTTCTCAATTTTCATTCACAACGCAATAAAATTTTAATATCTAATATCATTTATTTAGAAGAGTGTTAATCAAAAATATCACCCAAAAAAAAACCTTGATTTAAAGCAATCTTCGCTAGCTTATAATCTGCAGAGACATATCTGAAGATAATGAAAGTTTAAAAATAAAATCAAAAAGCACATAAGATATAGTAAAATAATTTAATATAAAATATTTTATTAACATGTTTCATAAGATTTTACATAAAAATTAATTTTTTTTTTGTGCTACTTGAGTCTACTCATCTTGACTGCTTTTGCTTACTGGATTAATTATCAAGTTTGAACAGTTAAATTAATAAAACTCTAGAAAAAGTTCTTTTTAAACTTTTAAATGGTATCACAGTAATTCTGATACAGATTTGTTGACAATATGATAAAAGAATCAACTGCAAAAGATGCCTCTACAAGGGTTTTGAATACCATAAAAATTCTGTTTACTAATTTTACTAGTTTAAAAATATTCAAAGTATTCTGAAAATTAAAAGCTTTTATTCAAATTATAAAAACACTTGCCTGGTAGCAATATAATCTATCATTAGTCTAAATTTTGTAAAATAATTCGTTTACAATTTAAAAAACTCAAATAAAACTCGGCAATATCGTAGAAGAGCGTACGATCTAACGATAAGTTTGATTAAATACGGCCCGAAAAGGAGTAGGAAGTGCTTAATTTATACATATAAAATCCTAAGAACTTTTACTTTACAACTCTTTCAACAGTTTATTAAATTATTATTATAAACTTACAGATAATTATAATTACATTGAAATATACTCTTAAAGTAATATTTAAAAAAATGTATTACATTCTACTTCCAGAAGTTCTCTTGTAGTCCAACAACTTCCAGAAAGAAAGAACGAAAATTCAGAAATAAGAATGTGTAACATATTGAATCAGTGATACTAATCAATTGCAACATACGGTGAGTGTCTTTGACCTAATTTTCAAGAGACAAGCAAAGTCTACTATTTTAAACTGTTAAAAATGAAGAAACTTAAATTTCAAAGCTGTAGAATATATTTATTTATGCGTCAAAAATTTTCATTTCAAACTTATGAACAAGAACATCCTTGAAATCACATGACTAATTTTATTTTCTATAACAAAGACAATCCTAATTTGATAAAACCATGGTATACTATATCTAATTCTTATATGTCGAACTGTCTTTTCTTCCTCCCTGATGAGATGCACAGACTAATTTAAAAACTTTTTAACTGCTAACAAGATCAATGCAATAGTAAAGTGTCAAAACTAAGGAGTATACATACAAATTCAGTAAGAGATTTACTAGTTATTATCACTATTATCACTTATAGATTATTATTCATTTTGGCTCTTTCTATCTAGAGCTGTTTTTTAGTCATAGTGAGTAATTCAGCCAGGCCTACATTGAGAATGGCTGAGAAACAACATATTAAATAAAGCTCACTTGTGAAATTTCTGACCCAGATGCATTTCCTGGTATAAAAAAGTAGGAATAGTCAATTACTTGTAACATTTGTTCCCTTCAGCTTAATTTATGCTTGTAACTAAAATATCTATCAAGAGAACGAGTAGAAATTACATATTTATTGTTGTTAATTCAAAGACGGGATTGAAAAAACCAATAGATGTTAAATCCAAATAAATATTACAAATATCCCGATTCCTTGATATTTAACCCTTTCAAGTTTCTTTCTTCAATTATTTTATTCTCAACAAAAATAAATTCAAAGAGATATCATATTCTTAAATTCTTTTCGGGTAATTTTCTCCATTTGCAAAATTCTTCAAACTGTAGTCGAGTTTTTCGTCCAGAAGACTTCTTGTTACTTCCGGAGGATCTCTGTCCGTCGGAGGGGAACTGCAACTTCGTTTTCTTCTTTTATTAATGGGAAAAATGGCTGGTCGTGATTTTCTTCTTCGGAATAATCTGCTTTGTATTCTTAAAAGATTCAATCATCACAAATCAAAGATGCAACAATTTTTTACAAATTAATTTTAATCACTTATAATGAAAAACAGCAGTTTGTTTCATTTAGTACCAAAGTTAATATATTGAGAAAATTTCAAAGACATTAAACATGGTGATGAAATAAAAGATTTTCTCACGTGGTATAAACTTGTCAATACCAGAAGTTGGTGGCATCTGACTGGTCACATATCACTGATTTACTTAGTTTTGATTGTTATCCTACAAATCTATTATAAATGAATATTCATAATAAGTGTTTTGTGTAATATACCAGCAGAACAGCAACAATTCTGACTGGCTCACAGCATCAATAAATCTATACCTCACAAATAAATCCTGCTTAGTTCAAGAAATAGTAAAAACATTTTCAATCTCTTTATAGATCATCATTAGTTTATATAACTACAATAGGTTAAAACAAAGAACAGCAGTTGCAAATAAATACAATAAAACAATATTCAAACATAAAATATGGCTTACCAATAGAACATAATGTAACATTTAAATACAAAATATCTCCAAAACAAAACAGATAATGCAACCTAGTAGAATTCCAGATTTAAAAGAAAAATAAAAGTTAAATATAGTAAAACAAATGTAAATAATTTCTGCTAACAGAATCGATCGACAACATTCAACATGTTCGTAAGTGGATAGAAATTGCAACACGCATATAGTACGGGGGATCGGTTGCCTGTCGCAAAATTTGCAATTTGCAAAAATCATATTTATCTGGCAATTGGAATGATAAATAGCCAGAGAGCCAGATACCAGGGGGAAAGTCGTTCGACGAAAAAGAGGATCGCAAAACACGAATCGATCTCGGTTTGATACAATTTTACCGTAAACAAACAAAAGTATAGACGCTCGAGAAACTTAGTCGTAAAACTCTGCATTTTTAGCATATTGTCAGTCTTCTTTTATTTTGGGTTGGTACAAAAAGTCACAGTAAATCCTTTGATCCACTCACTAAAACCTTTGACTATCCAGTAAAAATATTTAATCGAAATAACAAATGTTTTTTACCTTAGTATTCAGTCTTCATCAGGTTCACATATACCGAGATTCTAAGAACAGTTACGTGCAATGATTTAAAAAGTTTTTTAGAACGTTTCCAATCTTGCATATAAACCATTGTGTGAGTGCATTGCCATGGATGCATATGTGTTGCTAACATATGTAGCATGCATAGCACAAACGAAGGAGTAAGCAAAAAAGTAACCTGGCAAATAGCTTTCTATTATGGCAAAAAAAAAGTGTGTTTGACAAATGGGTTAGCAATTGCTATAAAAAAATCATTGTAATCCCTGCAGTATAAGTACTACACACATTTGGGAAAGTAATTTATTCATGCACAAATGAAGATCACAGGAATCAATGATTGAAGTCAACATTCTAATAATAATCACATAGATAACCTTCGCTTTATTCCAGTAGCACATTACAAATAACAAATGTTTTCAAACAGTTTGACTGCCCTACTTCAGGTCATTTACATATGTTTGTACATGTTTGAATTTTTCTTTCTCTTTTTAATTGGTCAACATTCTATCTGATGTTATAAAATTGTTGGGGTTAGTTACACGTAAATAGTTAAATAATCAAACAAACTCTAATCGTCCAGTATATTATATACTCAAAAGTTTGTTTTATTGTAATCAGGAAGAAATTTGCCAATTTACACAAGGTTTAAAATGTTCTAAGAACACACAAAACTAATTTAATTGCATTTTAAACAACAAATTGGTCAAAGCATAAAAAATATCAAAAATTTAATGTACGCAAATAAAAATAAATACAATCGTAACTAGTAATTAAAGCAAAATATAATTCAAAATCATGTTTTTTTTTTCTTTAAGGTGACTCCTGATTCATAACATAATCACAGTATTTGAATGGCAATATATAAAAAGTTAATATATTAATCACATAAGTATTAATATATAATATACTAAGATGGTTAGTTTCAATATTTAAAATTATTATTAGTAAAGGAAGATAGAAAAAAAAAGAAAGTAATTAAAAAATGTTACGTACGTTTCATATAACACACTAGATAACCTTATGTATCATAACCTTAAATACAAATCCTTGCAGTGTCTGTTACAGAACAGGTTATACAAGTGTATCCAGATCTCATTCATAAAAAACGACTAATTTAAAAAAAAATTTTTACATCCTGAATAAGTTCCGTATCACAATAACGGAATGTTGGATTTTACTGACTTTGCAGAATTAGCATTTGCCAGCTGGTGACATTCAATTCCATAGTTTTATGTCATCTCATCAAAATCTATTCTATTCATTCTGAATAACAAATCAGTTTAATAAAAACATGAGCCTATTTATCTCCTTGCAGCAATAAAATCAATAAACTCAACATATTGTAAATTAAGAAATAAAACTTTTTTTTATAAACAATTTAATTACTAACTTTTTCAATTTTACACTAAAGGCTACTTCTATATAAAAATTATTCAATTGGAGGAATGAAAAATTACATAAAAACCACTCTTCAGAAGTCAAAATTTCATATAAATATGCTTTAATCTCTTTATGGTTCATGTTACAATCTAAAATTAGAATTTAGAGCATCAGATATCTTCTAAAATTAGAATCTTGTGTACATCTAAAAATGAAGCCATAAAGAAATTCCAAAATATATTAATTTGACTTTTTAATATCCTTATTCACAAACAAGGATCAAGAGTTAGAAGTTAAAGAATATTTATTCTTGTACTTAACCAATTACATATTAAATCATTGGAATACAAAAATACAAAATATATTTTGTATTTTATTTAGAAATATGAATATAACAGAATACGGAACAGCCAGAGATTTAGGAATACGTCGACGAATGTTTACTATTAAAATAAAATTTATTAAGAACGAGCAATTATTTATTGTGACGTCGTCACGATGCCGGGCTGCAATTTTTAACGATATTTTTAATTTACTTAATTTAAAATACATGTTCTCTACCTCAAATTAGTACTGTAGTGTCATGCCCCTGTACATAATACTTTTCCATCAGCAATGGAGTTGTGCCGATCATCTATCTAACTTCTTTTAAGAAAAAGTTTTGAATTTAAATAGAGTGCCTTCCAATTTGCATTGGAAGTTCATATATAGTTAATTGGGGTCTCCTGCACCTAAGATTTCCATATCTAGTCCTGGATTTTATCTACCTAATTCTATTCTCGACATTAAGGAAAGAGACGGACGGACGGACAACGGTGAAATTTTCCGGTCTAGAATTTTTTCAAATTGCAGTCCAATGATTAAATAAAGTTATTACATCTCAACAACACAATCCTAACTACTAAGCCCTTTTTTTGGGCTACAAGAAAATTAATTAAATAAATGAATTTGGACTACAAAAAAAATTTCTATAAGCCCAAATTCAACTAAGCCCACAACATAATTTTTTTTTTAAATTACAAACTTATTGCAATTTTTTCCATTACTAATTTTTAGTTTATTTGAATTTTTAATTATTAAATAATACAAAATTAATTTTTTAAATTTAATCTTATAACTTTAATATGTATTCACATTCCAAAGCCTTACGTTAGACATCGTTTATATTTTTTTAGAATTGACAACTTCCAAGGGTCAATAAACTTAACAGGAAAAAAAAAGCATTTAATATTCTTATATAAAAAAAAATTATAATTTTTCAAGACAAAATTTAAAATTTTAATTCAATAAAAGAAGTGTACAATGTAAATCTGTCATTAGATCATTATCAGCCTAATGAACTTCAAATTTCTAACTATAAACATTTTTGGTTTCAGTTATAAACAGATAAAGTTCAAGATCACTGATTAAAAGATAGCTAAAAATATATTAAGATTTTGAGACTAGCCATTAGGAAATTCAATTTGATAAAAGTATTTTTACGTCTTTATGTTACGTTATACTCTAAACTCTATAAAATAAAATTGAATATAATTGGAACTATTTTAAAATACATTTCTGTTTTTAAATGAATTAATGAAAAGATATTTTTCTCATTCATACATTATTAACTACTTAAGTTCTACCAAATAAGTAATTTTGTCTTCAAAGATTTAATATGTAAAGATAAAAAATTATAAAGGTATAAAATATAAATTTACTTATATAAAATTACTTATAATTAAAACAGAATAGATTGATTCGTAAGTTATAAACTAATTATAAAACTTTACGAACGTACAAGGTGCGTCTACTAACAAGTAAGTCTGTGGACTGAATTTATAAAAAGTTTTTGATAGAACGATTCAGTTTAGTATCAAATCTTTTAAAATACACTTCTCTGTAAACTACACAAATTTCTGCATACTCCTAGTAATTTATGTAGACCCTCGTGAAAGGATATTTTTGAAATACTGCTTAGTTCCTTCCATACAGCCATTTGGATTTCCAAAAATTGATTGAAATTACAGTAGAGCATCGATTATCCGACCCCCGATCGACCGTCGCGTCGGTCGACCGACCGCGTTCTAGTCGGCAAATTGGAACGTCCGCTAGTGACGCGGCGCTACGATATTTGGCTACGTCTTGGCTACTTTAATATTATTTTTGTTAAATTTTTGCGTGTTTTGGCTGGAAACAGTGGCTCGACCACGAAAGGGAGGCCGGTATTTAAACCGAGGCCGTGTTCGGTAACGCAGAATTCTTTCTAAGTCTACTTATGCTGCGATGTTGAACTCGTTTCTAACTACTGCTTGATTCCTGCCACCATTAGCTTTCTTTATCTATTCTTAGCTCCGTCCACTAAGCCACTCGGAATTCTAACTTAGGTGTTCTGCGTTACTGAACACGGCCCAGGCTTGATTTTCTATTTTTGCTTTATTTTTGTATTTATTTTGTGTAAAATAAATAAATGATTTTTAACGATACAATTGCGACGATCATTATTTTAAAAAAATTTGTTAGGCTTAACACTGATGAAAATCCAACGCGAAATAAGTTAATAGCGATATACTAATATACTAATTACATGGGATATACTAATATACTATACTAATAATGTATTTTTTCATACTTTTCGGTTATCCATTTTTTCAGTTATCCGACCAATCCCAGTCCCCAATTGAGTCGGATAATCGATGCTCTACTGTATCTCTTTTCAAAGCAAATTTTAATTTGGAGAACAGGAAGTAGTCAACTGGAACCTAAAGTTAAGCATTTAGACTGCCTTTAGGCCAACTTACAAAGTTTAATTATCTAATTAATTTAGATTCTTGGTTATTTGAATATATCAGACTATAGTTTGTTAACTCACATACTTCCAAGTAAAATATCAATAACTGCAATAAGTTTTATTTAGTTATTATTTCATTTATTACTAATTAATCAATATTATAATTACTTTTAGATAATTCTGTTTATCGTAATCACGTCGATAAAACATCGTAAGATTTAAATCGACGAGAATGAACGAAAATTACTGGAAGTTTTACATATTTAACTACAGAGTAATTTCAATTAAAATAAATAATTTTAATGCAAAATGTTACAAATGGTATCATATTAGATAATGGATCTTTTACAATTTTTAATAATTAATTAATTTTAATATTTAATTTCTTAACTCGTATTTTCAGGAATGCCATTAATATAATTATTATTAAAAAACAAATTTTTTCTACCTTGACTTTCTTCACTCCTAGTTTAGAAGACAGATTTTCTTCTATTGTATTTACACAGGAATGACAAGTCATTCCCTCGACAGAAATTGAGACTTCGTTTAACGAAGACATGTCGAAGAGATTGTTTTAAAAAAGAAAATCCTCGCCTCTTCCTGCTTCTTATTGTCGATACTTCACTTCCCGAAGATAACTAGCTATAAATAACAATCATATCTTTTAAATGAGCTCTGCACAATATAAAAGTTGTTCTATATTAAGCTAACTACTGTTAATCAATTACATTGTTTAAAATGTTGATTGATGTTAAAATAATTTGTTCTAAAATAATAAAATAATTATATTAACAATCTTCTATGTGAATGTGCTTAGTCATTTTGAATTGTTGAGCAATGTTACCTAGTGATAAATGAATTGATTTTATTGCTTCGCCGAATAAAACAGCCATTATTTTAAATTTTCGACTTATTTTTTTGTTATGCTACACAAATTAGACAATAATAATAAATAAAAGTAATTAAAGTATTAATTAATATTTTAAAACAATGTCAAAATAAATAGATTTTATGTAATAAAAATAATTTTTAAATAAAGAAAATATTTAGTAACGTTTTAACAATTTGTAATTGGTCGTAAAATTTCCGCGGAATAATATAAAATCACCAAATATCTATTTTTAGTAAAATATGAAAGCATGTTCGGTGATTTTAATAACTACGCATATCCAAAATTAAAGTTTCGTTGCAAAAATGCAGAGACGAACACCAAACACAGAGATGAATCATCCCGTGCCTTCTACAAAGCATGCTTGATAAGCTACTGTTATATCAGGAACACTTCCTCACTGTTAGCAGTCCTAACAGACAATTATTTGTCAGAAATGATTTTGCCATCTATATGACGCATTACGTTTTGTTGCATGGGGGCACTGCTCGTGTCTCATTTGCACGACACTTGCACGTTTGCTGATTTACATACGATGAGTTTTGGCTACTCATATTTTGCAGTATTGATTTTACACAGTTTTGTGTTTGTTGCTTTAATTTTGGACATCAGTATATTAATGGAATTATCAAAAAATAATGATAAATGAGTATCTATGCCTAAATACATATACCAAAATATTACAAAATTTTCCTTTAATTTAAAAAGAATCCAGGAAAAGTATCTAATTAAAATCAGCAGTTATCATCACAAAAGGCTAACTAAATTAGTAAACATCCATAATCCTGAAATTTATACATTTTTCTGTACAAATTAAATTAGAATATCTTCTAGGAAATTTAAATTATACATTCTCCTAGGTATTTTAAATCAATGTTACATACTAAAAAGCTGTTCAAATCATACTTGCATCAATCACCTTATCTAACTAATGATATTTTATTGAATTTCATCATTGGAACATTCTTTAAAATTATCAGTATTAGCAATGACTGACTATAAGTCTAGAAAAAGTCATATTTATTTGTTCATTATCAAATACAGATACAAATTTAATCATTTAGAATCACCATTCAATGATATATGTGAGGATTCAGATATTTAATTATAAAATATTAAAGTATAAAAATATTCACAATTTGAAGCTATGGTAAATGCGTTAAAAAAGGACAAGACGTTCCTTTTTTAACACCTCGGGAACACGACGGTCTTTACGGCAGAGTCGACCTTTTATTTGAGGCTGCTCGTCCACCTCGATACGTAAAAATGTTTAGTTCCCAAGGTATTTAAAAAGAACAAGATATAAAGACATTTACTGTAGCTTTGAGTTGTGAATATTTTCATATTTCATTATTGTCCTGGCTGTTAGATTTATTAAATATTATTAATTTAAATCTTTTATTCATAAAAATAAAGTTGCAGACAAATGTAAGTCTAGTTTCCTGTCTATGGAAGCCTTTCTGCATGTTGTGGCAATTGTCTCATGCAATAACGTTACTGTGTAATTAAGTCTTCCTTTCAAATTCAGAACAAAAAATACAAGAAACAAATTTTATCGACCCCAAGGAGAAAGTTAATCCACAAAAACAACTCCAACTGACAAGCCCAGAAAAAAGATAGTGAAGTTGAAATAGAGGATGGAAGTGAGGAGAAGAAACATTGGGAGAACAGTAAAAAATTTAATTTAAGAGGGATTCAAAGAAGTAAGACAAGAATAGCAATAACAGCAAGAAAAAGAAGAGAAGAAAAGATGAAGAGAGTCAGAATCATCTTTCAAAAAGTTCACAGTGATCAGGGAAAAAAAGGAGCAGACAGAAATGGAATATGATGATAACATAAATCAAGAAACCCTCTCAATAACAACCAAACTTTCAGAACCAAGAATTTTTTTGTCTTAGCAAATTTTTTGCCATAATTTCAAGTGAAATTGAATGCAATGTTCTCTCTCTCTCTCTCTTGCAGAAAATCATATGCACAAATACAGTGTACAACTTTCATGTAACTCAATCACATTCACATGTTACTGATTAAATCAATATTTAACTCAAACTGAAAAACTGAGCCCTGTAACTCTTTAATAGAATCTTTATGATAAATCAACGCACCTTAGTGGAAGGCGAATGTCACAAGTTGTCAGATAAGTGGCTGCTCAAACCTGATGTGAACTAGACAAACTGAAACCTTGCATATATTTTTTTGAATAAAGTAACTTACTTCTTATTCTAATAAATAAATAAAATAATAAATTAAAGGTAAAATTAAAAGAAATAGTATTTTCTTAGCACAAAGTTGCCATTGAAAACATATCACACAGGAAACACTTTTGGTGGAAAAAGGTTGGTTTATTGGTGTCCGTTCACACCAATATACCAACCTTTTTCCACCGAAAGTGTTTCCTGTGTGATATGTTTTCAATGGCAACATTGTGCTAAGAAAATACATATAATAGAGAACAACAAGCAACCAAGATAAAAGAAATAGACGAATAATCTAACAATTGTTCAAATAGTACAAAAAAATGTTTTTGAGAAATAGATCTATAACAAAGCAAGCAATTGATTTCTCACAAATTCTTCAGTTTATAATTCTTTTTGTCAAACATGGTCTTTAATCTTTAATCAGAATTCTCTTTCATTCTTATGTCTTTTGCTCTGTTCCGCTTTTACTCATATCACCAGTATGTTTATGGCTACACATTTTTAAAATAAAACACACCAAATATCAGATAAATAGTTTACTAACCTGATATTTGATATGTATTAAATAAAAATTTTTTGTATTAATAATATTAATTATTTAATGTTTCTTTTTTAATTTGTGCTATTTACTCTACTTCATTGTTTAACAATGTTATAATATAACTGCATAAAAGTAATTTTATATTAAAATATAATAAGTAATCTAGCCTTACAGTGTTTGGAGGTTCAATCCCAACATTTCATATCACTTTGTGATAATTTCATGTCTGTATTGCAATTTACAATAATTTTTTTTAACAGTATTTTAAAATAATTAAAGGGTTTGATGCAGCATGGACCTAGGGCAATGATGGATTAATGTATTTGAATTGTGGCGTTGAATGTATTAAGTATTTATTAGGTTTTAGTAAGTAGGTAGTTATTAGGTTTTTATAATTATGCAAAGTTTTAAAATCTGTAAAATATTTTTTGTGTGTATCATGAAAGCAAGGTATTTTTTACCTTTTTTAAATTGATGTCAGGTGTTCTTGTACCAATGCACTTCATTTCTTTGCTGATCCTGTTGTCCAATACAGGTATAAAATAAACTCCTGGTAGATTACATTTGTTATGAGGGTCTTTGGTGTTTCTAAGTAAAGGATACACTTAGGGTTTCTCCTAATGTATAACAGCTGAAAATGTTTGTTTTACATTAAATTCTAAGTTTTCTGTGTTGGATATTTGGTTTGTTTGTGTGTTTAAACACTTCATGTCAGTGATTGAGGTCAATGTAACTTTTTCATATAAATTATCGATAAAATACTTTAATATCCAGTGAAGAATAAAAATAAGATTACACTGTTTGCATTTGTGATCAAAAATTAACAACAATACATCAACAGATAAAATAAAGAATAAATTTATAATGGTAAATATAGTTCAGTGGGTTCTCAAAGTTTCATTCTTAGACATGCACTACATGGTTTGCAGACTAACTTAGTCATTTCTCCAAAATGCAACTTTATGCCATTTAGTCAAAGAAAAGAACATTTTTACACATTGCATATCTCTTACATTAAGTTACCAAAAAGATAATGTCAAAATATTTTGTCTATCATTATGAGAGTTATGTTAACGAAATTTAATTTTGTAATGGCATTAACAAATTAGAGAAATTTGTAAAGGAATTAAAGTTATACATCTAAGTTGTCCATTCAGTATCAGTTGACCATATGGTATTGCATAAAACTTACAGGTTTCATATGCAATACTGTACATATAACTTTAATGCAATTACAAATTCTCACTGCATAGTAACTTTTCGGACACCCTGCATTTACAGGTGTGACATGGTTTAAGTGGTTTGCAGATCAATAACTGAGAATCACCAGTCTAGTTCATAAATTTATATGCTAAATGAAAATGAAAAGCATCAAACTACTTTAAAAACTTTTATAAAACATGAAAGAGCAACTAACAAAGTTTTAAATAAAAATATATTAGAAAAGATATCAAAGATAAATAATTAAATTTTAAAAACATTTTTAATAATATTGGAAATGCTATCTGAATTTTTAAACATTCCTTTCTACAGAATTATAAATTATCACTAGATTCCACATTTTAAATATATAATTATAAAGTTTAGATTTATTTTGAATAATTAAACCTATTTAAAATGATGTAAATAAACTCAATTTAATGAAAAACTACTTACTTTGTTCCAAAAATTTATGTTTTGTATAAAAAAATCACAAAATACCATTGCATGGTGTTTGTTAACCTGAAAGAAAAATTGAAGACATTAAGTATAGAAAAAATTTAAAGTTTTATGAGCAAACCAGAACCAAAAGCTCTAGATACACTTAAAATATAAATAGAAATATTTAATTAAATGAAATTCTTAAATACTTCCATAACATGAATGAAATTTATAAAGAAATAAATTTAAAACCAAAATTAAATAATTTAAATGTATCAAATTTTGCAGGAATTTAATGTTATTGAAGGCTTTATTCTAGATAGACTAATATTAAATTGTTATTTTGAAGATAACGAAGTTTCACACGTTGATATTCTCTTACAAATCAATAAAAACTAATAGCTATATCATATCTATCTACATATCTTTTATATATCATATATATAAATATCTTGTCATTTAATTTTCTATACTTTATCAAATTATTAGAGATAACACGAACAAAACGAATTTTTCGACTTAAAATTAGCAGTAACGCAGTTCTATCTAGGACTTTATTTTGTATATATAATAATGTAAATATTAAATTATTTAAATGTATAACATGGCAAATCTGAACAACAAATTATTATTTATATTATATAAAAATAAATTATTGTAATCACTAAATATACTATTTGTATATTTTGTAGTTATTTTATTCTAATCATACAACTTTAATCATCTGCAGTTCTTTGTATCTGTTCTCTTTCTAAAACTACTGGTACTTTATATTTCTGTGTAAACTTTGGAACGGACAATAGCTAGAACAGACCAAACCCAAAAATGAATACTCTAAAGATTACGAGTCGATCGTGCACGGATGCATATCGTTTGACTCTCGAAACCTTTCGAGCCCTTATTTTTGGATTTATTCTACTTATTACGGAGTCTTTTAAATCAAAACAGACCTTACAACTAACTAAAATATATCCCGTTAGAACTTTTACAAATGGTATCGGCTTTGGAATAGAGTAAGCCGAGCATTAATTAAGAAATATTTCTCAAAGTAATGCACGGACGTGTTACGTACACCGTGTCTCTTTCCGTGCGAATTATTTGTAACTCTAACACCAATTTAGTTTTACAAGCTATCTTTAAATATTTTTTCCTACATATTTGCTTATACACAAGATAATATGTTTACTATTTCCTTAGGAAATATTTAATCGTCATAATCTAATCAAAATTTACTTAAAATATTTATATTCTTTCCATAAATAATTTCAATTTTAACATGCACTTGTAAATAAAATTTCTTACTGATTTTTACAAATATGAATAGTCCTATGTTTCATAGTAGAAATTTACAATAATTTTCACTTTGATTATTATATTAATAGTATTATAAATCTAAGCAATCTAAACAAATTTTATTCTAACAAATAAAATTTTCCTTTTAATATTAATTTTTTTATATAAGAATAGTCAAAAGTATCAAGTAACATAAAAATTTCATTGATATCTACTTGTATTTCATTTCAACAGAGATAGAATTCCAAACGACGATACCTAAGGAGTACTTCTATTGCTATTGAATTCTCATTTTACTCAGAACTATCAGATTCAAATAAAATTCTCTCTCCTTCTACCAGTATTTTATAAATTCACAATTTTAAACTCCAAACAAACAAGAAATCATAAATAATTCTATTTAATAATTCTACTTTATTGAAAAAATATTTCAAAAAGCTCCAATAAAACATCATTATCCTAAACATTTTATAAGCCAACAATATGTAGATATTTTTAAGGAATGCTAAAAAAATATATATCAAGTTTATTCCGTCAGAAAAATATTTCTGTTGCAATTATCACATATCGGTTTCAGATCAAATATAAGAACAAACTAGTTCCTATTTTCATTTGTTTAAAATAAGCTCAGTAAAGCAAATAATCCTTTGGAAGTTGGAATTTATTCTTCTTGTACTTTATATTCTAAATTCTTCTGATTTTGAGTATCTTACTATAACTGATTTGTTTCTTCATTTATCTTCTAACATTCCAACAAAAACAAAAGCATCATAACAATGAATATACAAAAATATCTTTTGGAAATTAAAATAACCCGAAAACAAAGTTGTATGTAACAAAACTCGCACAGGTAACATTTATCCATTCATTATTCTTATAAGTATCTGCTGGAATCAGTTTTTAGATATTTTATTAATAAAACAAATTTTAGTCACATAACATTAGCCCAATTATACCTGATCTGAAACATAATGTTATTTTAAATATATGAGGCGTGTTTTTAAAGTAAGTACCGTTTTAATATAACGCCGCTGGAGCGCTGCAGTCGGCACTTAGTGCATGCGCGTTGTGTACCTATGTCTGTTGGGAAGCCACAAACGCCATTACGGAGCCGGTCGACTGTGTTTACTGTTGTTTGTGCGTTATTGAAATGCCGCCGCTCGTTGAGAATCCCGCCGACTGCGAAGTGAGTGCCGTTATTCGTTTTCTCGATGCTAAAGGCTCGAAAGCGCTGAAATTCTTCGCCAAATGGTGAAAGCGTTATGAGTGATGGAATGGTACGAAAATGGGTTAGGGCCTTTAGTAATGGCCGCACAAACATTCACAATGAGGAACGAAGTGGGTGACCTTCGGTCGTTATCGACGTTTTGATTGAAAAAGTGGATTATAGAGTGAAAGAGAACAGACGATTCACGATTTCATCTTTATCTAAAGAGTTTCCTGCGGTTTCAAGAAGTGTTCTCTATGAAATTGTGACCGGACGATTAAATTATCGGAAGTTGTGTTCCCGTTGGGTGCCGAAAATGTTGACGGAGAAGCACAAAACCAAACGTTTGGCCAGTGCATTGACTTTTCTTGAGCGCTATAGTGACGAGGGAGATGATTTTTTAAGCCGTATTGTTACAGGCGATGAAACGTGGGTAGCCTACGTTACACTGGAATCAAAGCAACAATCCGTGGAATGGCGACGTTCATCATCTCCAAGGAAAGTCAAGTTCAAGCAAACAATTTCTGCTCAGAAAATCATGTGCACGATGTTTTGGGACATATACAGAGTGTTGCTTGTTGATTTTTTGCCTCATGGTGAAACAATCAATTCAGCTGCATACTGTGAGACTTTAAATAACTGCGCCGTGCAGTACAAAACAAAAGGCGGAGCTTACCGAGCAAGGGTGTCGTTTTGCTCCACGATAATGCTCGTCCACATACGGCAAATCAAACTGAAGACCTAATCCCATCATTTGGCTGGGAACAATTAGACCACCCTCCATACAGTCCCGACCTAGCGCCAAGTGACTATCATTTGTTTCTGCATTTGAAGAAGCATCTGGCAGGGCAGCACCATAACAATCACGACGAAGTCAAAACGACCGTTCTGCAGTGGTTGTCTCATCAGGCGGCAACATTCTTTGAGGATGGAATACAAAAGCCGATCCCACGATACAATAAGTGTCTCAATATTAATGGGAATTATGTAGAAAAGTAGTGTAAAATATGGGCTTTCACATAAATAAAAATTTTGTTAAAAATGTTTGCTTGTTTTTTTTATATTTCAAAACGGTACTTACTTTAAAAACATGCCTCATATTAAAAGATTTAAACTAGAATGCAATATGTTTTGCTTTATCAAAAATAAAAAAATTAGATGAATACACTAAAACAAAAAATCTAGTAGTGTAAATACTAATAGACAAACATTTTCAATCATCTTACAGTCATCATCAGGTTTTAACCTAGTAAATTCAGATAGAGATTATAATTGAGACAAAATTTTTAAATAAAAAAGGATTTATGTTATTGGATGCAATAGTAGTATTAATATAGTATTTGGAGACATACTATATTAATACCTGCAAACTCATATGTAACAGATGATGTACTGTATTTGTATTTGTATTTAATTCAAAACAAAAATAAACAAAACTGTGTATGCTGTTGCACATGTAGTTTTGTCAGTTTTTGTTTTGCTGCTGGATTTGTGGCATTAGCACATTTATTTAAGCTTCATCCAATTTTACGAATTGTTTATTTACATAAAAAGTTAGAAACTTGTTATTAATTCATCATCATGTAATATAAACAGTAAAAATGACTTCAAGAACGGAAGTACAGTTTTTCTATTTTAAGTAGACAAAATAAAATAATAAATAATCAAAAATATTCATAAATCCACAAGAGCCGAATTATCGGGCTAGAGTTGGCTATAATAAATAAATAATTAATAAGACAATTTGGCACTAGAGCTTGGCGTTAGGCGCCATTTCTTACTAAACTTAATAATTATAATTAAATTAAATAAATAATTTGTAACTGGTAACGTGTCTGCACGGATAGCAGAAGTTGCGGGTTCGAGTCCCGCTTCGGGCCGATTTCTTTTCCTCCAGTTCCAAATTATTAAAATTATTTATTTAATTTAATTATAATTATTAAGTTTAGTAAGAGATGGCGCCTAATGCCAAGCTCTAGTGCCAAATTGTCTTATTAATTATTTATTTATTATAGCCAACTCTAGCCTGATAATTTGGCTCTTGTGGATGTATAGCTTTGTAACAGGTTAGTCGTTATTTATTTATAAAAATATTCATATTTTATGAATTGAACTTGTTTTATTAGAAACTAGTAGGTAGGCCCGGCATTGCTCGGGCAAAAGTAACGATAGCGAAGATTAAAATTATTACATTATAGTCACAAAAACAAAAGTAATTTCATCAACAAAGTAAATATTTTTAAAGAAAGGTCAAATTTAAAAATGGAATGTTCTAAGATTGATTCGATTTTCACGACGTGTTCTGATTATATTGTTCAATTTTCATCGAATGTTCTAAAGAAGAAAAGTTGAGAAAAACCAAACTAATCTGTTTAAATTTGAAAATTCGAATATATTCTAACATATTACTCTTTTTCTTTTTTTTTTCCTCCAGCGCCCGTAAATCTTGCACGTCACTTTCTCTCGTTCTCCATTGTTGTTTAACACTTCCATCGTTACTTAACACTTTGGTACTTAAATTTGGTACCCTGTGTACCGAATTTCAACTTTCAACTCCTAACCGTTTTAGAGAAAATTAAAATTATTACATTGTAGTCAACCTTACCCTTTTTCACAGAATGCAAAAATTGGGACCCCCGTTTCCAGACTAATTAGAGAATTTTTAGATGGGTCTAAAAATATGTTCGATTTCCCGCAAAAATGAAAAACTGCACCTGCATCTTGCACGTCGCTTTCTCTTAACACTTCCATTGTTGATATTTCCATTGTTGACACTTCCATTGTTGATGAAAGTGTTAAACCTTAATCCTGTCCCTCTCCCCCATGGAGAGGAATTTCGAAAAATCCCTTCTTAGTGTGCGTCCTCGTGACGTACCCTAACTGTGTACCAAATTTCAACTTTCAACTTCTAACCGTTTGGGCTCTGCCCTGATTATTATTATTATTATCAACTCGTCTCGATTATATATATGGATAGGGCACTGGAATATAATTCAACACTATCTATCTCCCCTCAATAAGATATGCTTCATGCTTGCTGCCAAGTTAACAATACTGACATTGTAACAAACAAAATATTTTATTTTATTTAGTAAAATACAAAAATCTCATGCTTCACATCTCATGCGTTACATGGGTGATTTATAGAAAGTGTATGAAGTAACAAAGAAAAAATATGTAAAGATAATTATACTAAAAGATTGTCACAGTACAAGATTTTGTCATTACAAACTATTAACTATCTTATAATAAATGCCTTTACAAAAATCAGAAAATCTTCTGAAAGTATCGTAATCACTAACTTGATATTAAGATTTGTCCTGGAAGGGTCAGATTCACTAGTACTTTTCAGGTTAAGATTTAAAAGATTAAGTTTAATCTAAACTATTACAAAAAAGATTTTAGTTGAATTTATTTTACTTATAAGTAAGTGCTATTTATATACTTAGAACTGCACTGCTCATTAGTTGATCTAGAAAATTGGGTTAAAGTTAATTTTTGTAAATCTAGGTTTAATTAAATGCTCAATAATTACATGCTTTAATAACTATCCATTTCTGTGATGTAATATAAAATTTTCCAGATAGAATATCTAAGTTTAAAAAAAAAATTAAGAAAAGGCTGAGCAAATAGGCAATTATTATGTAAAAATTTGAAGTAATATAAAAATAAAATGAATTAAAATATGCAGAGTCTAAATGTCCAACTGAAACTACTGATTGAGATCGTATATAAACTTCCATGTCGACATTTCTCGCATAATTCTTAAATATTTTTTTTTTTTACTTTTTACTTCTTAATTATTATTATTATTCTTTTTAATAATTTTACTACTTTTTCTTTTATTTCCACATATTTTGTTTGTTACAATTATGCTTTTTATTTAGCATACTGCCGAATATATGTTTTTTTAATGTAAAATTTTTATTTTTTTTAATAAATGTATATTATCTGTATGTTTTTTTTATTTGTATTTCACCATTATATATACGTTTTATGTATTGTGTTATTCCTTTGTACATGTTTTTTCATTGTCTTTATGTATTTTTTAAACTTCTTTTGAGCTTGTTATGAACTGGGAGGTGGAATTCAACTGCCTGGTGGCATTTCCAAAATTCAATGTAAAATAAAATAAATATATATAGTTAATTAAGTAATGTATGATCTTGAATTAAAATATGCTTAACTGAGTTCCAATATAGCATATAAACTTTAACATATCAAGTGTAGATTTAATAACAATGGAAAACATGAATGGATAAAGGTGTTAGATTATTAACTAAGATTTTTATTACAAAATTTCAAGCTAATTTAATGGAACTAAGATAAATTTTTAAAATTATAAAATTTACAGAACAGCTCCACAAATATCATTCAGACACTGTAGTGATATTAGACCTACTCTCCCCTCTGACTGCAACTGTGGTCTAGTCGTTTACAAGCAATTGTAAAACTAATAAACAAGGGTAGACAAATGGTTGAAAAAAGGGAGAAAAAAGCCATAAAAAAAGGGGAGAAAAAGTGGGGAAAATCAGAGCGAGGGACAAGTGTAGAAGAAGGAGAGTAAGAGTAGAGGTGGGAGGACAGTAGAGAGTGAGTGAAGAGAGGAGAAGTGGTGGAAATAGAAAATATTTGACTGTTTCAATTCACTACAACAAACCAGCAGGAGAGAATCCATGAATGCAGACTGGATTCTCTACAGACACATTATCAATTTAAGAATTCAAACTGATTTCAAATTTTAGTCTTTGTTGTTGCCAGACAGAATCCTAGTTGCAAAAACACAACTAGGATTCTGTCTGGCAACAACAATTATAAAAAAAGCTACAAAACTGTATCAATTACAGTAGACCCCCCTATAACACAGGTTCATATAACACAGCAAAAAAATTACGGTCGTGTTCGTATGACATGCTAAAAGAGACTCGTGTAACACGGTAAAACGTCATCGCCGACTCGTGTCGCGGCAGGATTTGTCGAATCTGGACCAATAGCGGACATTGCACAAACTGTCGAGTTTAAACGAGCAGCGCACCTACTAAAAGACATTCTTATTCAACGGCCATAAAAATTATATTTTTATTAATGATGTCTCCAAAGTTCGGCAAATTTTTCGCAGAAAAATAACTTATCGGGAAACACGTGCCTGCCGTTCGACAAGCCGCTCCATGACGAAAACAAGCTTAAGCAATGGCGTCGAACGGTTCACACTCGGTAAGTAATCCTACAATTTTTTGTTTATAGCATAGTTTATATGGATTATTCCCAAAAAATTATACACGATTTGGAAATGTTGAGTCAAATTAGTCTAGAATCGATTAATTTTAGGGAAGAAAACCTTTCAAACAGCCGTAGCCCCTAAACTGCACAAGTGCCAGGCTGTGACTGGCTCATGTATTTAAGTGACTCGTACAACACGGAACGTATCTACCGTGTTATAGAGGGGTCTACTGCAGGAGTGGCAAACCTGTGGCAAGTAAGAGAAATCATTTGGCACATAATGTATCATATGATTTCTGTCTTTTTTAATCATCCTTTCTGTTTATCACCTGATCATCTTTTTTCAATCATATTTTTTACATTTATTCGAATTAAAGCGTATTCGTTTAATTTTTTTAAATATCATTATTCGAAGTCTAATATATTAGCATGTATTAACATCTTTAAAGCTAAGTATGCTTACAATATGGCATGTGGACTCAAAAAGGTTTGCCATCCCTGGTCTTTTTTTTTTTTTTTTTTTTTTTTAACTCTTTCCGCCCTGTGGGCACTAAGAGGGCCTCTTTTAGAAGGCCCATTATGGGTTCGGCCAGGCCCACAATGGGGCGACCGGGTGGTGAGGGACGGGGCCCGACATATCCGAACGGACCACCCCCCGAAAAATTCCTGGGGATTATTCGACCCGTTCGGATTCGATCCCGGGTCCCCCAGAGCGGTAGGCTGCCACCTTTACCGCTCGGCCATCCGGCCGTCGAATCCCTGGTCTTACTGTATAACAAATAATCTTTCTAAAAAGTTTTAATTTCTTTATATTAACAAATGGCTGCTATGATAAGATTGAGGTAGAATCTGTTATCAATTGGGTCATATTAAAACGATATGCTAATTTAATTTAAAATGTATTTAGCTATAAGAAATTAATTTACTAAGATCAATTTATAACTTTTACATTGACAAAATTATTGGTCATTACATTATTTCTTCATTAAAACTCTAAATATCAATAATTTAGATTCACAAATTGGAATTCTCACATAAATCTTCTGAAAAATTATTAACATAGGGTAGATGTACCAGTTTTGGCCAGTGTAGTACCAGTTCTGGCCAGAAAACATAAATGTGACTTACTAACACAAAATAAGACAAAAAACATTTTCTATAGAGCCTCTTATATTGCTCTATTGTAAAAAATACAAAAAATTCCATTCAGGTCAGGCATTTTGTTATTTTTAATATTATATCTTCAATGCAACTTACATAAATGAATAATAAATGATTCAGTACAGTACTGTAATTAGTTCATTGGTTTCATATATAACAGACAATTACATAATAAATAGTTTTGAATTACAGAAGCTTACTCTAACAAACGGTAGAGCTAAAAGATGAAAAAAGTGATAGACACAGTGCAGTTTATTAGAATAAATACAGTAATTAACATTAAAAATGTACAAAAAGTACTAGAAATCTAAGTACAAAGAAGATTTTGGTCTTCTCCACATTGACTTCCAAAACACGACACTAGCAGACAACCTTTTATAGAGGCTCTAATCTCCCCAAGTATAAGAAAACTGTTTAGAAGTCTCTGTAGTATAAAAACTTCTTTTGTAAAATAAAAGTTTTATACTATAAAAAGTACAAAAGAGAAACAAAAAGTTAAACAGCATAAACAATATTTTTGATTCTGACATAGTAAACATTGTAGCATATTCTCTAATCTTCTATGGATATTAATGCATCTGTTTTCAAATTGATGAATAAAGATTAAAGAATTCACTCTAACTTCAGCACCAGAGTAAAATCCACACTTCCTTAAACCTGTTACCGGCGCATAATGCATATAAGATATACAGCGGGTGACAAATGTTTTCGAACTATCTCACAGTTCTTCCTCGGGTCAACTAGCTTAGAAATGTCTCTGAACAGAGCATATGAAATTCAACAGGATCAAATGTCATTTCGACGAAGTCAGTCTCGCCTGACATGCACGGTCGTGTGCTGGTGGAGGTAGCTACAGGTCAGTATCTAATAAGCCGGCGACAGACTCGGCTCCTCCTTTCGGTTAACACGTGTGGCTACCTGGCCGGCTTTATATATGGCTACGGTTTCTAGTCACTTAAGATGGTCCCGGTGGGGTGTGTTGACGACGACTGCAGCTTTATCAAATTGTGCCTCAACATCTGAATTGGACGCATATGTAGCAAGGGCAGTAGTGAGCCACCCATGCCGGATATCCGCTCGGTGCTCCCTTATACAGGTAAAGATTAGAGATTTAGAATCTTCATTTCCTCAGCATTATCATTGCATAAATTTTGGCACTGTTGCTGACAAGTAATCTGCTCTCTCTTCTATTATAATGGAAGGTGATTATCTGCTTGAAATGCTATTCAAAGGGTTTCCTTCTTCCAATATCCACAATGTTCTTTCATTAAGTAATGTCTTTGGGCTGTTATCATTGGCTTGATTATTTTCTGTATTTTTATTTGAAGCATTTCCTTCAGAAACATTGTTGAAAATATTATTTGTTACCATTGAGATGAACTCAAAGAGACAAATTCAAAGAATTTGAAGTAACTTTATCTCTGTTTTCTGAATTAGCATGATTTTTGTTTTTCTTATCTTGTTCCAAATTTGTTCCAACTTCGTTTTCATCGAATAACAATGATATGTCTTCATTGTTTTCAAGAAAAGTCACCAGCTATCAAGCTGATAATTTTTCTTAAAGTTTATTTTCATTAATTCTGTTTGAGAATTTTGGCATTTTAAAATATTTTTTGTTAAATAAATTATTTTGGGAATTTACTTCACAATTATATTTTAATTTCAAAGAATCTAATTCATTTATATTATTATTATTTCATGATGAATTGCTTGATTCTTGACCTAATATTTTGAAAAACAAGTTTTTATCATCCAGTAAAGGTGTAACAAATTCAGCCTTTATTTCATTTTATTAAAACATTTGTTGCCTATTTTTACATCTGGCACTTGGTTCTTAGAAAGTATAAAACATATAAAAATTATTTTTGCCAATTTATTTCACTACTACTTAAATTAGATAAAGAAGTTTAATTTGATGAGGCAAGGAATAAGTTGGAAAAAATATTTTCGTCTATTTTTAATGCTTATTATCAGCCTTCTGTTTATTTTATTAAAATGCTGCTTTTGTAATTTGAAATCCATAATCATTACATAGTTTATGCAATGTGTATGATCTAATTCATTCTAACAGCTCATTATCATTGGCTTTCGACTAATATTGATTTAGATCACATTTACACATTGGTTTCGGGCACAAATTTTCTCAACACAAACTTTCGTGCCATACTGCTTACAAACAACTGTTAAATTTTCTTTGCCAGTTTAATTTTTTAAGTGTTAGCATATCAGAACATTTATACTTTGTTACTTCAATTACAAAATATGTCATGAGCTGTTTTACTACATGTCAAATTTCTAATATAAAGTAGAGTCTCTGTAATCAGACATATATCAGACTGATATCTGCCAGTCTGATATATGTCAGATTACTAGATTTTGTACTATACATACTGTACAGTAAAAGACACTTGACTCACAGATTAGTTTATTCTATTAATCATGATTATGATGGCTTTGCTGAACTCACATGTAACAAACAACTAATGACTGATAGTACACATGTACATCAGCCTATCTCTGTTGCATACGTCGACAAATGGAAACAAAAATTTCCTGCAGAGTGTCAGATTAATGTGCAGTCAAATTTCCTGTCAGATTACTTGACATGTCAGACTGCCAAGTAAAGGACTATAAAGACTACATGTATTTACATGTGTTCTCATGCCTTTCTCATCTTTTATAAACATTAAACATAACATCTCATAAACATAAGATGTTTTTCGTATGCTTTAATACTTATAATTTTTCCTAGAGATCACTTTCTGTTTATTTTTTTATCCTAAAAAAAATTGTGTTTGATTATCAGTCATACTGTATTCTCTTATATAGTAACAATACATACCTGGTAATAATAATTAATAATATAAACACAACTTTTAGAAGCAATATCTTCACATGCACAGACAACTGGCATAACAGTTCAAGTGCACAAGTGCAATTTTTACTGGCACATGTGTCTCATCACTGATGTGCCAAAAGTTAGAATATTTCCAACATTTTACATCTTTGCATGCAATAATGCAATTGATACATTGCTACTAGGGATTGCAATTGCTAGATCCCTCATCCAGCAATCCAGCTGGATCCAGCGCATTCTTCGGCCTGCTGGATCCAACACCTGGTGAGGGATCCAGCGCTGCGGATCCGCAAATACTCGATTAACTTTCTAAATAATGCCGCAAAAGTCTACGTTGTCGCATTGCCGCTTTGCTACGTGCGCTATCGCTCGGCAGCGAAAGTGACGTTGCCATTCGGTGCGACAAGTGCTACACCCCCTTTCTACACCGCACCTCCCGCCCTTTTGCCTCTGCTGATCTAATTGCCAGTTGACTTTGCGCTCTCGCTAAATAAAGTGTCTTTGCGCTAAATAAAATAAGTAACTCCTCTCCTAGTCCTGGTGCATAATTCTAATTTACGGTCGGTTGTGACGTCAATGAATCACGTGATGGAACGATTTATGATTGTTTGATGACCCTGAAACCAGTGCCGTAACTAGGGCGGTGCCAGCGGTGCCCAGGCACAGGGTGTAGACCCTGGAGACGCATAAATTACCTGGACCAAGTTTTGGGTCATAGTTTTGGTGCGTAGTTACAGATGCTCGCACCAGGCGCATAAAAGGCTAGTTACGGCGCTGCCTGAAACCAACTAACGTAAAGGCAGAAAGGGCCTTCTCCACAGCGGGATATATATGCAGTTCATTAAGAAGTAGGTTGGGAAACAACACCATCAATACCATTTGTTTCTTGAGATCCTACTTCCAGAAAAGTCAAAAAAATAACAGAAGTGACTGATTTAATTGTATTTATTCCTTTAAAATACTTTATTCGAGACAAGACTAATATTTTAAAATTTCTACTCTAATTCTATTAAGTAAGAGTTTTTAACTTTTATTCTATAAGTGGTTAGTGGGCTAGGCTAGGCAATTTTATTGTGAAAATTAGTGAGAAACTGTGACTACCTAGTTAGTTAAATAATTAATTAAATGAATGATTATCAGTATCTTAGATATATGATGATATGAATGTATGTGATTCTTGATTGTGATAATAATAACTAACTACTAATTACTTACTCACTACTTTACTAACATGAATAATTTAATTAGTTATAAATAACTACAGACTTACATGTAGAGCCTATATAAGAAAACTTATAAGAGTGATAGCCACTGATTATTTGTCCTTACATTATTATAATATATTAATATAAATTAATTAGTAGAATTACCTTTGCTATTATTTAACTTAAAGATTGCATTATAATTATAATCTAACTAAACATTTATAGTTAATTATCTCTATCTCAAGTGTTAAACCGAACCAAAGTTAAGTTTACTACCTAAATGTGTAAGAAGTTTTACTGATTTATAGTGACCAGTCTAAATAATAAAAGTTTCTTAAGAATTTAAATAAAAATGTTTTATTTCTTTAAAAAAACCATAAATTGCTGGATAAATAGATAGATAGCACTTTATTGCACCAAAAATACATCCGCGCTGGATCCAGCTGGAATGATGTTGGTCCAGCAAAAATCCAGCTGGATTGAAAACACTGCTGGATTGCAATCCCTAATTGCTACATATTTACATATGAAAGTATTTTTTACTGGACTTTTACTGCCAAGAGTCACTGGCACCAGCAACTCCATGCATGTATGAACCTAGCCTCAGTCACATTCTTGATTTTTAGTTTGTTGTTTTATACACATCATTTTAGTTTTAGTTTTGGCAAACTAAAGCTATGCTACTTTTGACCATGGTAATCACATTTTAATGTATCAGCATTTGGGTTCCAAATATAAACACCAACCGAAACCCGATGCATAGCAAATAGACACCCACAACTGCCATAAATAGTCAAGCTATAATTTGGAAATAATAATCAAGAATTACAAATGAATTTGACACTAGAGGAAGGCATTAGGTGCCATATCGTATTAAAATTAATAATTACAATATTTAAGTAAATAATTTAGATTAAACTGAAAGAAAAGAAAAAAAAAAAAAAAAAAAATCGGCCTGAAGCAGGACTCGAACCCTCAACTCCCACTTACCACGCAGACGCATTGCCAGTTATGCTATCCAGACCTCTGATATGATCTCCTCTTCTAGTATATATAAGTTTAATATATAACTATCATCAGTTATTATGGTGCCAACTGGGAATGCAATCACACCCTATTGCTTTGCCGGGTATCTGATGGCTGATTGAGTGCCTTGAGTAGATGTTTCTGGATGAGAACGTGATTGCATTCCCAGTCGGCACCATAATAACAGACGATGGTTCGATGGTTATATCATGTGTACTGAAAGAGGAGATCGGACCAGAGGTCTGGGTAGCATAACTGGCAACGCATCTGCACAGTAAGGGGGAGTTGTGGGTTCGATTGTTTTCTTCCAGTTTATCTAAATTATTTAATTAAATATTGTAATTATTAATTTTAATACGAGATGGTGCCTAATGCCTTCCTCTAGTGTCAAATTCATTTGTAATTCTTAATTATCATTTCTAAATGATAGCCTGATTATTTACAACAGTTGTGGGTGTCTATTTGAGTTCCACAGGATTGTTATGTGCATTTTGTAAAATTTTACAGGAGAGCAATTTTTATTATTTCATTTAATATAAAAATTTGTATGATTTATATTTTGACAGTTTTTAAGGGAACTGCTAACACTACTTTTCTTATACAGTAATTCATAAGTTCTGCTGTAAATGTACTGTACTTATAAATAATGTAGTACTTTTAATCTCAATTGTACCAAGAAAGCAATTGAGGAGCTGGTGACCATTGGAATATGGGCACGAGTCACCCCTCCCCAACTGTGTATCTACAGTGTATTCAACTAAATTATTGTCAGTGTGTTGTCAGCATTAGTCTTGTCTGCCAATGTGTTGTCACAATTTTAATGAATCTTTCTATCTTCATCTTGAATATCATAATGAGCAGGAAAAGAAAGCACATTGTGATATGGCCGTAGCCATCCGTTTTATCTGAGTTTTTATTTATCGTAGGTAGCATCAGTCCACATTAGCTTGCATAATCAAATTCTGCTGTATTTGGTACCTTAGACAGGACTTTCTGAGGTAAATTTAGGCAAGTTACAGAATCCAATTTTAAGTTGCAATTATCATCTTAAAATTTCTCAATCCAGTAAGCAACATTTAATATACTGCATTCATGAGGGAAAGAGCATCATGATATCAACACTTAACTAGTCAACCTACAAAATTCTATGTTAGATTTTTAGGTGACACCATAATGCATTTTCACTTTCTTTCCATGCTCATAACACATCTAGAGGATTTTAACCAGAAATGTTTTCATTAGTTTGGCAAATTTCCCTTTTAGTAGTAACTTATATTTCCATCCTCTTGATAGCCCTTCCATCTGACTGTCACCAATGAAAAACCATACTCTGCTTAATATGGTACGGTAGACCCCCCATGACACAGGTTCATATAAGACAGATTCGTATAACACGGCAGAAAAATTGCAACCATATTCGTACAACAGGCTAAGAGAGGCTCGTATAACATGGTAAAAGAATGAGACAGATTGTCATGGCTGACTCGTGTTTCGACAGGATCGGTTAAATCTGGACCAATAGTGGACATTGCACAAACTGTCGAGTTTAACGAGCAGCGGACCTACTAAAAAACATTTATTATTCAACGGCCATAAAAATTATATTTCTATTAATGATGTCTCCAAAGTTCAGCAAATTTTTCGCAGAAAGAATAACTTATCAGGAAACACGTCCGCCATTCGACGAGCCGCTCCGCGACAAAAACAAGCTTAGGCAATGGCGTCTTCGAGCGGTGCGCACTCGGTAAGTATTCCTACAATTTTTTGTTTGTAACATAGTTTATATGGATTATTCCCAAAAAATTATACATGATTTGGAAATGTTGAGTCAAATTAGTCTAGAATCTTAGAATTTTATGGAAGAAAACCTTTCAAACAGCCCTAAACTGCACAAGTGCTAGGCTGTGAACAGCTCATGTATTTGTAAAATCTAAGTGACTCATACAACACGGAATTCATATAACACAGAACGTATCTACCATGTTATAGGGGGGTCTACTATATTGTTTAAATTTGGATTCTGTAATTGGCATAAATTTATTTCAGTGGTGCCAAAGAAAGGCCTGTCTAAGGTACCCAATACAGTAGGAGCAGTGATTCCCAACCGGAAATGCGTACCCCAGAGGGGTACACACTTGGCGGTTTAGGGGTACTCGAAAATAATTAATAATAGCATATGTACTATAAGAATATTCAGATTCTGCACTGAGGCTTTTGGTGATGTCACAGCACTCAACGCTTAGTTTTAAATAAAAATTTAATTATAGTTTTATTATATTTATCTGTGTCTTTCCTCACAATTTTCAACTAAAAATCTTTTTTTTACATGTAATTGTACAGAGCTGTATAATTGAACAAGGTGCCACTGTTTGACAAACATGTGAAATAAAACTTAGGAAAATGGCCTCCCAAGGAGTATGTGAGTCAAAAAAGCTTGGGAACCACTGCAGTAGAACCTTAATTATCTGAGATAATATAAACCATGCTACCTTTGATAAATAAAATTATTTAACTAAAATACAATTCATTACATATAAATTGTATTCAGTTAGTTCTACACATTTTACCCTTTGTATCAAATAGAAATCTACAAATTAATTCATAAATTATCAAGTTCTTGTATCCATTTCTTCACTTCAGATACACTGCTATTTATTTATGATTTGTAAATTGAAAAAATTTTCTCCAAATAAATAAATACTACTTATGAAATTACATACTGTACATTGTCAATTATTATTAAAAATAAATTAAATTTAAATAACAATAACTGTTCCACATTTTATTCTGTTTTTAATCAGTTTATATCTAACATTTTGATAACTCTAAACAAAAAAAAAATTAAGATAGCATATGTCAAATTCTAAAATTATCTCAAATATTTGAATAAATAAATAAAGAAAACAGGTAACCAACCATGATTGAAAAGTACTGAATTTATCTTCAGACATAATTACTCAAATAAATAATCCGATATGTGATAAAATCAATATACATTTCTCGATATATCCATCTCTAGAACTGTATGAAAGATACTCAAGCATCGCTATAGAACAGGGATGGCCAACACGTAGACCGCGGTCGACCGGTCGACCGCAAAGGTTTTGTAAGTAGCCCGCGAAGCTAAAGTTGAACAATTTGCTTTCACTTAAATTAATGTTTAAAAATTTTAATTCGATAACTTATTCTTATAATAATAGACTGTCTGTGCAATGTGCACATGCTGTTTGTATTTATCCCGATGAACAATGCAAATGAATGTTAACTTTTAAATTAATTGTAGTCGCCACGCATGCGCATATAAATGGCAATCGCATAAAATGTCGCAAAATCATGTGTCAGACAGTAACGTGACAGCCTCTGGCTTCAATTCACTTGTTACTCCTTGTTTGTGCACTTAAATTTACTTTCAATTTTATTTATTTATTTGGGTGTACTATAGATTACCACCTATGGAATTTCAGGACTTTGATTATATATTTGAACTCAGGGGACCGAGACGAGTTCAACGGTACCCTATTTTTGGACCGGAGACGAAAAATAAAAAATTTATCATACTTTTTAACTTACCATACTTTTTTAATGCTCTCGTGAAGACGGCACCATAGTTACTAATGCTGCCATCTTGCGATAAAGTCTGCAAACCATGACGTCGGACTACGGTCGTCTCCAGTAGGGTTAAACACGCGGAGAGAGCGACGCGACTTCCGATCATCGCGCGATCGCCATTTCAGTTAATGTTACTTATGGCAGCGAACATGGCGGCCGTTCCTACTGTTCGTGCTCCCGACTGACCTCCCGGAGGGGAGCCGCCGGCAGGCCCCCATGTGCTAAACGTCACTAGTTATTGATTCACGGTAGTTCTTGAACAAAGTAAAAAAATAAGAGGGAAATGTCTACTAAAGGCAATTTTAACGGCAAACGACGCGACTCCCTATCATCGCGCGATCGCTGGAATAAAGTATGATAACTTTATTATTTTTCGTCTCCGGTCCAAAAGTAGAATACCGTTGAACTCGTCTCGGTCTCCCGAGTTCAGGTATATACGCAAAGACCCGAAATTCTATAGGTGGTAATCTATAGTATCCCCATTTATTTATTTATTTTTTATTTATTCATACAGCGAACAGAAGCAGATATGTTAGTTTAGTAATTATTGTTCTAAATGTTATTAATATTTAATCCTATTATTTTAGAATGAATAAACCAAGTACAGACCGGAAAAAATAAAAACTTATCATTATTTATTTATCATTATTATTTTTTTATTAAAATATCTATGAAAAATCCTAAAATTGTTTGCCTATATTCATAGTCGCCCGCAGACTATATTTTACCGAAAAAGTAGCCCCTAGGGGATAAAAGTTTGGCCATACCTGCTATAGAATGATCAAAGGTTGAATCATTAAAAAGAAAGCAAAACTAACAATTTATTTAACACATTAATCAAATCTGATAAGTGTAAATTTTAAATATTTCATTATATCAGACTATTTCAAAATCGGTTTTATCATTCTATCAATGATAAAAGTTTGATATAAGATGATATTTATGATTTTTGTATATAAAATTGCAATTAAGTTTTGATCAATCACTAAATTATTCCCAATTGATTTGTTTTACTTTAATAAATGAGAGACTTTCTCCTCATACAAAAATACAAACTAGCTTGAAAAAAAATAGTAATTGAATTCTTAAAAAAAAACTTAAATGTTTCTGTATTTAAAGATAACTTTGCAATTTCCAATAGTTAGGACTACTGTAAATATAGTAATTTAAATTAAATTAAATTAAGAAATATATATTTTTTCTAAATAGTAATTTAAATTTTTATTTGATCTGATGATGAGTCCTGAAATGTTAATCTGCTGATAAAATTTTGACTTTGTACCTTTACATCTTTTGCTGTTTGCAAATAATCATGTAATGCACACTATCCTTTGCACTGTACAATTACAGTGAACTCCTACACAATGCAGGGATATGTTCAGCATTATACGAACCACGTAAGTTATGTTTAAACTATGAGTTTGGTATCAATTCTTGCAGTACATATATAACACGTGTGGTTCATACAATGCAATTTTCTATAAAGCGAAACATGTCCCCCATGTTTTACAGGGTTAACCATATTTAGCCTGTTACACTAAAGTGGCCTGATATCAACTCAACCATTAAAATTTCTGGTTGAACCCGATTTAAACACGGATCCTCCAGAACACTAGGCTAGTGCCTTTATCACACCTCAGCTATCTAATCATCAAATTAGTACACCTATAAAACTAGTGTTTCGGTCGAATTATGAGTCGATTAATACAGAAAGAGAAAGTGGATAATTCTTTCCTTGTGTCTTTGAAGATTCTAGATCAAAGAATAGATGATTTTCAACTCTGTTAGAGAAATTGGAGCTTATGTAATTAAACATATTTAAGAAGACAAAATAACATTAATATTTTAGATTATGAAGCTATAAAACTTGAAGATTATGAATTACATATAAAATCAAAGCTAATGTATTTGTGTAGTAATGAATAAAAGATATCACAAGATTTTAAAATTGAGCCATAATGTGGCTAATTGATTAAAAAAGTATGTAATCTGGACTCGAGTTAGGTTGTTAAGCCAACACCTTGTATTAAAACACATTGACATGATAAACAGGAGTTGCAGGTTTGAGTTCTGTCCAGAGTGAGCTTTTCTTCCATAATATTTTAAATTTTATAATGAATGAATAATCTATTTCAAAGTAAAATTTCAATTAAATTTTTCTAGAATAGCATTATGACAATGGATTGTCATAATTTACAATAATTGCAAAAATTCATCAATATTGGTAAATGTAAAAACAAGGGCAAAAGGGAGGGGGGCTGTAAAATGTACTTTGGAACTGGAGATGATTGAAAGTGGAAAATATGGTTCTAGCGGTGTATGATTAAAAAGTTAATGGCTGTTTTTCAAAAGTGGATAAGGTAGTCATCATCAAAATGTGTAAGTAAAATTTCTATCTATGTATGTATATTCACATGTCTAAAAAGATGCACAACTCCTTACAATGTATAACTTGTATAAGGGCTGGTGAGACACAAGAAGATCCAAAATGCATTCTCCAGATAATATAAACCAATAAACCTTGATGATTTCCTATTCTGGGTATAATAAGTCTGGTATTATGACAGATGTTGATGGGCATTAATAAAACTGACAGACAACAACCAGACAAAGCAAATTCAAGAAATAAGACTAATAAGAACTGATCATACTAAGCTAGATAAAAAAAAATATTTAATTTATTAATGATTATGATAAAACTGTTAAAGAAATAGTAATAAATGTGTCATTTGGAAAAACATATAAAAAATAAGTAGAAAGGTATTGACAGAAGGTCAAATTTCCATTTAAATTTGAGTATTTACATAAAATTCCAATAATTGTTTTTTAAACACTTATGATTTTCAAACTAAGACTTGAAAAATTAAATGCATCATAATGTTTAAATTTTCAAGTCTCAAGTGATCTTAAACAGTTATGATTTTTAAACTATCAAAATTTTAAGTAAAACAATGAACTTTAAACTTTTAACTAGCTCAAAAGTACTAAGGCAATTTAGTAATATTAAAATCTAATTTAAATCATTTTTGAAACATATCTGTACATAAAACACAAAATTTGCAGCCATGTGTCTAGGGCTTGCAAGAAATGGTTCTGCTGTTATCTCCACTATAAGGCTTGTCAATTAAATTTTGACATATCATTTTCTAATATGTAATTTCAAATTTGGCTTAAGATAAAAAACAGATTACTTATAAGCAAACCAAGAAGACAGACAAAATAAGGAAATAACTAAAAAGTTATTAGGACAGTGATTCTCAAAGTATGAACTGTGAGCATGCTCTACGTGGTCCGCAGACCAATCTAGTCCCTTTCCAAACTGTCAGGTTGTTTAGCCAGAGGAAAGAACAATTTCACACATAACATATCTCTGAAACAATACCTCTACATACGACCCTTTCGGAGATACGGCATCACAAAATCAAGAGTCATACCACACACTCTGCTAAGAATATCACATTTAACTATTTAGCTCACATGAATATGCCAGCTTTGAGTAGCCCAGTCAACCATTTCTAGAGTACTATGTTATATAGTTTTAGGGGATGTGGAGGTTCATCCCCACACAGGCACCGAAGTGAGAGTGACAACAAGCACCAAAGTGTACAACTACATGCAGAGCATCCGTCAAGTCAAGCAATAGTAAGCCTCGACGGATACAGAGCACAGAGCACGGAAAATTCTCAGTAGTACATGCATACATAATTCTTAGTAGTACATGTAAAAACCGATCTTTGGAGACATATATCTTGCATGCATGGGTACGGTTCCTTTGACTTTGCTCGTACAGGTGGTCTAACAATTCCAGTATGGAAAACTCTCATCAGAGTTCACATCTTACCAAAAATATAATATTTATAAGATAAACGAGTGGAAAGGGAGTAGACAATCCACAGTTTATCCGCAACCGAGTTTAAGTGGCCCACAGATTAAATTATTTCGACAATCACTAATGAAGATGACTCCTATGTAGACAAGAAAAGTAATAAATTTAATGTATAAAAAGTAAGAGTTTATCACTTACTAAGCTACAAATAATGGTTTAATTGTATTAAAATCAGACTATATTTTCGTTATGATCTTCCAAAATGTTTGTTTATGTTGATGTCAACTCAAAATAATATATTTTAATTCATTTTTAGATACAAATAATCATATTTTATCAATTTCTTTGCATTTTTAATAAATTTTGCTTAAAGATCTTATAATTAATTTAAAAAAGAACACAAATCACTACATTTATCAATTAAAATCTGTATAAATTCTTATGCATTATATTTCAAAGCAATCTTAATTTCGTTATATTAAATAATAAATACATTTATCTCACCCTAAATGTCTTTCATCTGTCCATAATTCTTATCAAAATGAAAAAAATAAATTAAAAACCCACTTCCATAAGTCAGAATTAAACTCCCAGGCGCCCTCTTACGGCACTCTTTACGTGCGTTAAAAATTTATTTTTTTAAAAAATGATATACAATTTTTAAATATTTTTAAAATTTAAATTTTGAAATTATTTATATTAAAGTGATATTTAATTATTAAATATTTAGTTTATGCTGTTATTTTCGTCACCATTCGTTGCTTTGTTTTGAAGGTTTCTCAATATGAGGAATCCGGGATCGAATTCGATTCGGATCTTTATTGATTTTTCGGGATAATTCCAAATCAAAATGCACATATTGTATATTTTAACACAAAACATATTATATATTTTATGCGTTTCAAAGAGATTTGGTAGTGTAAAATAAAATTCAACATTTGTATCGGCGAATCTATCCTGAAACCAAAAAATTAATTAATACATTTTAAAATATATTACATTATGCGAGATACACAAAAAATATTCAATATGTAAATCGCGCATGCGCTACGGTGCTAAACGCGCCGAAGTCATCTGAGGATTTAGGACTTTATATCAAAATATAACAGTTCTTCATAGCAACTCGATTAAATTTGTCTTAATTCTTTTTGAATAGCAGCACCAAAGCGAACAATCTCAAGTGTTTAGTGGCGCCGGATGGTAATGCGAAAGGTTTTAGCCCAGGGGTCGGCAGTTTGTCAAGTGAGAAGAGCCAAATTGCCATGGAAACAAGATACCAAAAGTACCAGAGAGCCGCATCGAGACTTAGTTGCTTGGCCGATCGCCGACAACTGTGTTGAAGGACGCCCCCTAGTGCGCGTTACAGGCATCCGTGACAATAATAATTTCCTATTACAAATATACTGAATTATTTATATTATTGGCTATTGGGCAAATGAATAATAACAATTTATACTGTTAATGTAAATAATAATTTATATTGTTAATTTAAATGTGCGAAATACGACACACGACAGGGGCGCCTCTAGTGGCCGTTTTCGGCATAACGTTACACAGACGGACGGACACGCGTTCAATAGGTTATATATATACAGGGTGGGCCAGCGAAAACGAAACGGCAGAGTGTTCGTGTTCGTCCAAGCAAAGCGCTCGGACAGGTCGATTTTACTCTCGAGGGGACATCTTTTGCAATAAAGTTTTTGCGATTCTGAATATTAACTAAACAAACATTTTTTTCGAAATAAATGCTTGTTTAGTTAATACAAAATAAATGAGTTTTTAAATTTTTTTGTTGTCTGTTGTATTCAGAATCGCAAAAACTTTATTGCAAAAGATGACCCCTCGAGAGTAAAATCGACCTGTCCGAGCGCTTTGCTTGGACGAACACGAACACTCTGCCGTTTCGTTTTCGCTGGCCCACCCTGTATATATATATATATATATGTGCTTTAAATGCTACCACTCGCATGCGATTCATATTGATCGACGCGAGTGGTCATGTGCGGACGGGCTAAAGAATGGTACAGAGTATGCCGTACAAGTTGAAGTTTGTTCGGCGGCTCTATCTCATAAACTCATAAGTTATAAGGCTGCTTGAGATGAGGTGAGATTGGAGTTTATGTCCGAAGAGCCGCAAACGACTATGCAAAGATCTTATAAGTTAATTCTCAGTGCTTTCCTTGGGATTGCTGAACTCTATATATAAAATAGGTCCAAAAGTTCGGTGAAATACATAAAATCTGCAATGGGACTTTCGCCTCTCTACCGTAACACGTAGGTGATTTCTACACTAATTCAAATTGCCTAGGATACTTTCCGCAAATGTACATAACTAAATCATTTGAACGACATAAATGCCAAATTGTTCACCTCTTCAACATCAATAGTATGAGACGGTGCTAATATATTTCGTAGCAGACTTTAGACTATAGTGATATACTCTGCACTGCTCACTTAAGTAAATTAAATCGTCAAAACCACCCGCACCACATAGGTGCCTTATCTAACATATTCCTATCAACTATTGGAATAGTTTGTGAAATAAACTTTCGTAGCCGACCATAGATTATAGTGATACACCCTCCACTGTATTATAAAGCAATTAATATTATTATTGTTTCTATAACCATAATAACCGACAACTAATATATAATGGAATACATGTAAGAACTCAACCAGTGCGTTCTGAGAAAACGCGCTGAAACAAGAAATGGTTTCGTACGAAATACTAACTGCAAACACATTTACAAGATTAACAACGAAGGGAAAATACCAATAAAACTCCATGATCGAATACAATGTCAGCAGAAAGATATAACGCAACAACTAGGAGGAATAATCACAGAATACTATGATAGCGCACAACGATAAAGACGGGAAACCCCCTATCCTCACCAAAGTAAGTATCGAGAACGTGCGACAGAATATGTCAATGGGAACGACAGAATAGTACGATGAGAAAGGATGGAATGCAACGAAACGGAGGACAGGAAAACAGCGATAAAACACAACGGGGAGGAAGAAGAAATACACACTAATACCATAGAACGACACAATAAGACATAAGGATCCTCTTAATACCGAAGTGAGTATTGTGCACAATATGTTAGGGGAGTTCGTAGGAGCTTAGACAAGGAAAAGACAAACTGTCACTACTCAAAAACTTAACAAACATTCTAACACGAGTGAACTTTCGAACTCATCAACATTATCCGGATACAAATAAATTATAAATTAGATAACAATGTCGGGATAATAATATAGCGGCTACGTCCGCACGTATGTATTTAAACCCTTGCAAAGCAAGATGCGAAGCAAGGTCGTGAATAAAGTTGGAGTACCAACCTCCTGACGAACTGTCAGGAAGGATGGACTGCTCCATTTAAGTATGCAAAGATCCACATGTGGCTCGCGAGCCGCACTTTCCGACCCATGTTTTAGCCCATAGATGTGCGGGAATTGGATTCGAAAAACACAGGAACTTTTCAAATAATCCTTTTCGGAAATGTTGGGCATCGCCCCTCATCGCACTCGGCAGCCCAAATGTGGATCTGGACGAATTCGTGATGGGTTTGATTGAAAAGGCCCTCTTAGTGCATTTTTCAATCAAAGAAAAAGTTAACTTAATCAAAAGGTTACTCCACCAAGTACGAAATTTTTCAAGAGAAGTCATGTTTTATTTGTTGTGCTTTTGTAGTTTGTTAGCTTGCACTACTTTCATCTCACCAGAAATGCATACCCCTTTTGAACTGAAAGATCTACCAAGGAAGAGTTCCTCTGGGGGGGACTTCTATGAGAAAATGGCACCTATTCGGGTTTTAGGCACTCGAAGAAACACCCGGAAAACTCCACGAAGCCAATTCGTCGATGGAGCACGAACACGTGATTAACTGTGTTCAATGGTGTTTTGCACTCCATCACTGATAGGCCCTGTCAGTTTTCAAAATTTGCAACATTTGCTTTAAAATATTATAGATTTCCAAAATTTACTGACAAAAAACTTTGTAATACTGTACAGTGGAACCTCGGTATACGATCTTAATCCGTTCCTGTTTGGACTTATACCAAATAGGACGTATACCAAACCAACCTTTCCCGTAAGAAGTAATGTAAAAATGATTAATCCGTTCTCATGTAAAAAAAAACTCTTGATATGATATATTAATGGGGTTGTAAAATAATTTAAACACTGTTTGAGCACATTAATAAAAAAATAAATTTTATTATAGATTTTTAAAGTTATTACAGTATATTGTATTATATTATCTAAATCATTAAATCAAAATCAAATCAAATCAAACTCTCCTTAATACTAATAATGTGTTTAGAAGTTGATTAAACCCCTTTCGCCACGTTAGCAGATTTAATAATGTCTTTATTTTTCACCGTCGTCGATATCGTCGTTCTCGGAATACGGTATGCAACAGCTAAATCTCGAACACCCGTGCCACCTTCATATTTCTCAACCATCTCTTTTTTCAGTTTCATTGTGATTTTCTGTTGCTTTTCATTTGCCTTTTTGCAATTCACAATTAATAAAAATAATTAAATTTTACTTACAAATTAAAATCAGAAGAAATTTAACAAAGTTATAAACTGTGGGACTGCGAATGTCTAGTCTGGTCTAGTACACCGATAGTGCTACTTGTTCATAGATAGCGCGTATAATTGAATTAAGTCGTATGCCGAACAAAAGTCGTATACCGAGCAAAATTTGTTTTGTCCAAACAGGACTTATTCCGAATTGGACGTATTCTAAAGCAGACGTATACCGAGGTTCCACTGTATATTTAAATCACTAGTTCGCATCTTTAAGTATATAACACAAACAAAATATTCTGGCAGATATACAGATCTTGTAATCAATCCAGTAGGCAAAAGAGGCCCCATTTAGAGTTTTGTTCCTATTTTTCTTGTTAAGAAGAAATTAATTTAACATTACTCGTGGATAATTTACTAAATATGAAGTCATCCAAAACTGAGAATTTTTAACTTAGAGCATTTCTTCAATCTAGTGCTAATAGTGCAAATTTGATTCTGATGTCGACGAAGCATTTGAAGGTACAGTGGTACCTCGGTATACGTCTGCTTTAGAATACGTCCAATTCGGAATACGTCCTGTTTGGACGAAACAAATTTTGCTCGGTATACGACTTAATTCAATTATACGCACCATCTATAAACAAGTAGCGCTATCGGTGTACTAGACCAGACTAGACGTTCGCGGTGTTACGGTCTATAACTTTGTTAAATTTCTTCTGATTTTAATTTGTAAGTAAAACTTTATTATTTTTATTAATCATGAATTGCAAAAAGAACAAATGAAAAGCAACAGAAAACTAAAAACAAAAACAACAAAAAAAAAGACTAGAATCACAATGGAACTGAAAAAAGAGATTGTTGAGAAATACGAAGGTGGCATGGTGTTCGAGATTTAACTGTTGCATACCGTATTCCGAAAACGACGATATCGACAATCGTGAAAAATAAAGACATTATTAAATCTGCTAACGTTGCGAAAGGGGTTAAATCAATTTCTAAACGAAGATCGGAGACATTACATCGTGTTGAGAAATTGCTTTTGCTTTCGATAACTGAAAGACAATGTGCTGGCGACAGCGTATCAGGAGCAATTATTTGCGATTATTACTGTACTAAATTTAAAAATCTATAATAAAATTTATTCTTTTATTAATGTGCTCAAACAATGTTTAAATTATTTTACAACCCCATTAATATACCATATCAAGAGGAGTTTTTTTTACATGAGAACGGATTAATCATTTTTACATTACTTCTTATGGGAAAGGTTGGTTTGGACTAAGTCCTATTCGGTATAAGTCCAAACATCAAGAACGGATTAAGGTCGTATACCGAGGTTCCACTGTATAATAGAAAAATCTGATGACATTATTATTACAGAACAGAACATGCCAATTCTGATTTACACTTTTTTGCAGGATTTTCTGCAAGATATTTTTTTTTCATTTGCAGAATACATATATTTTAGATTTAAACAATTAGGGCGCGATTTTTTATGCAGCGCTCGAGAAACGCTTTACAGCTAATCCTCTGAAACCCGTTCCTAAATGGCCAACGCTGCTCGTGACGTCATTTCGCTGCACTTTCGCTGCACTTTTGCTGCATAAAAAACGCGCCTTTATATATATATATAAGGGCGCGTATATAATGCTTTTTTCCAATATATATATTGAAAAAATAAATAATAAAAATTAAAAAAGCATGTCAATTAATAGAACATGAAATATTTCATTTAAAACTGTGTTCTACGCAGTGGCGTAGCGTAGGTGTCAGCCGCCCGGGGCGGAGGAAAATTTCGCCGCCCCCTTATTTAGGTATTTTTACAAGATATTATTATTTATTGTGAAATTTTGCCGCCCCCTATAAGTGCCGCCCGGGGCGGGCCGCCCCTGCCGCCCCACTACGCTACGCAACTGGTTCTACGAAACTAATAATTTGATATAATTATATGTTTTCAAGTTCAAAATCCGCAGCGCCACCATCTTTCGTTTGAAATAATCATGTGAAGTCCCAAAAACGGGTTAACATTAATTATTTATATTAGAAAATTGTTAAAACGAATGTAGAAAATCGTCCATTATTAAAAGGGACAAAAGCCGATCAAAGATCGTATTTGACGCGTTAGTCATTTGAAACCGCGACGCATGAAAAAAAAAGGAGAAAGATGTCGAAAGACAAAAAGGCCTAATGTAAAATAAAACGCAATAATTGTAATGAGTAATGATTGTAGACGAATGTCCTCCAGTATAGATGGACCTTTGACAAATCGCTCGTATACGAAATTTAGATCATTAAAATTAGGAAAAAGGGAAAAGTTAATTATGAAAAGGAACATCACATCGAAGCATTAAATTTCAAAAATCTCTCAGATTAGACAACAATGGGGAAAATATGAGCGCGAGTTTCAAAGTTCCATCAATTCTTTCCAACCTGAGTAAACGGAGGGTGTCGAGTAGATTTGTCGAGGTGGTTCTTTCTCGTGACTCGAACAGGGGTCGTTTTTCGCTTGGAAACAAGCGAGAGACCAATCGAGAAGAGAGAAAGGAAGGACGTGGAGCCAATCAACATGAACAATACGAAAGAGAGAGATTGAAGTAATCGCCGAATTGGAAGGACAAGAGACTTTTCCGAGAGGTTTCGAGGGAGACAAGAGGTGTTCCAAGGTGTCCATCGAAAGGTCCGCCGACGCCAACCGACGAGTCGCTGCACCTGCCGCTGCCCCGGGGCCTTCTATCGAGCGACAATAGGAAACACATCGACACAAAAACGTTCGAACGTTCACCTTTGTAACGATCTGTGTATAGTGTGAGTTGTTTTATATTTAAATAAACGGGTTTCTTTGTGAGACACTTATTGTCTGTGTCATCCTCCCTCACACCCACACGCGAACGACCCTAGACCATCCTGTCGCGGGATTAACGATCCACCCCCTAAAGGTCGGCGAACTTACAATCATTTATATTTTGAAAGAGTATTTGCGATAGATGGCGGGCCATTATTCTTATTGTTAGAGTACCTAGATATCAGAGTAGCGACACACGAGTCATCGCCGCCATGTTCTGTCGACTCTCATCACGTGGTCTATGGATTTACATTAAGAAATGACGATTTTTTTTAGTTTAATAAAGCATCTTATTCGTAAAAATGCTTTATTAAACTAAAAAAATCGTTATTTCTTAATGTAAATCCATAGACCACGTGATGAGAGTCGACAGAACATGGCGGCGATGACTCGTGTGTCGCTACTCTGATATTTAGGTACTCTACAGGTATACCTCGCCTTACGTCGGTAATTGGTTCCATGAGAGGCGACGTAAGTCGAATTTACTTGCGTAGTTACGACGTAAGTCGAACTACGGTGGAAAACGCCAATAATGAGCACTTAAAGACCGCTAAATAAGACGACAACACAGAAACACAGATGTTTTCGTGTTTCGTTCTCTAGGATTTATGATGATTATATTAACATTTACTGTAAATGTACATATTTTAATACGATTTTATGCGCTTTTAACGCTTTTCTTGTCATATTACGACTTCGATATTTGTGGCGGACGGATGTAAAGTCGAATAAAATGACTTAAACTCGATTTTTATTTTTCCATATGCTTTTTTGACAAACGACGTATAATCGGGAACGACGTAACTCGAGGTGTACTTGTACTTATTGTATACAAGGTCTTGATTGTATAAGAATAACGACCCGCCATCTATCGCAAATACTTTAAATTATTTAAACGTATTTCGGAAAATCGTAAATAAAATATATTTTTAATAAGGAATTTGCTTACATTCTTGAAAAATAACAATAAAAGACAATTATCATTATTTGGAGCCAATTCGATGTTTAAATAATTTAAATATTTTATTATTCCGAAAATATCAACACAGTAATAAATTATATACAGTAGACCCCCTATAACACGGTAGATACGTTCCGTGTTATATAAATCCGTGTTGTACGAGTCACTTAAATACATGAGCGAATCACAGCCTGGCACGTGTACAGTTTAGCGGCTACGGCTGTTTGAAAGGTTTTCTTCCATAAAATTAATCGATTCTAGACTAATCTGACTCAACATTTCCAATCACGTATAATTTTTTGGGAATAATCCATATAAACTATGCTATAAACAAAAAATTGTAGGATTATTTACCAAGTGTGCAGCGTTCGACGACGCCATTGCTTAAGCTTGTTTTCGTCGCGGAGCGGCTCATCGAACGGCGGACGCGTTTCCTGATCGGCAAATTTTTCTCAGAAAAATAACTTAACCTTGGAGACATCATTAATAAAAATATAATTTTTATGGCCGTTGAATAATAAATGTTTTTTAGTAGGTCCAGTGCTCGTTTAAACTCAACGGTTTGTACAATATCCGCTATTGGTCCAGATTCGACCAATCGTGTCGCGACACGAATCGGCGATGACATTTTACCGTGTTATACGAGTCTCTTTTAGCGTGTTATACGAATACGATTGCAATTTTTTAGCCGTATTATACGAATCCGTGTTATAGGGGTCTACTGTAAGTTATAAATGCAGTTTATTATATATAAAATATTTTTAATCTATCTATTAAAAAAATCATTTGAAACATTTATGAAAGAATATAAAAAATAAGCGAAATTATTATTTATAATAATGAAAACGAAACACGAAACACAATGCTACTCCAAAGTCACGTGATTTTAGAATGGCGTCCTGTTTCGACAACTTCCCATACGTCACAAGGACTCACAACTAGTTTGACCAGACACGTTTAAATTACACGCTTTTAACTAATTTTTTTTTCTTAACTGGTTAACAAGATTAATTTTTCATGCTGTTTCAATGGCATTAACAACGATTTTCCACGAATTTTCTATTGAATTTAAGTTCGGCGATTGTGCCAACCAAAGCAATACTCGAATCTTTTTGGCAACATTGGCTCTGTGCTTTGGATCGTTATCTTGCAGGTAAACCGATACATGGATTTTTTGACAGGTAACATGAGGTAACAACACTTTTCAGAATATCAAGGTGCACAAAAAGCTCCATACTGGGCCCATTTGATTACTCGAGAAACATCCCAGACCACGATAGATCTTCCTCCATGATACACAATGGATACAGAAAAAAATAATATTAACAAGAACCTAAGCATAGAAATTCATAAAAGCTGGTTACAACTATTAAATAGAATATCTTAAAAAGTATATTTATACAGTTGTAGGCGTGGCTGTGTGCAGCATTCCGGGAGAGAGAAGTTACACGCTGTGAGACATGCGGGTGAAGAGGTCAAGTTAACAGGGAGTTCGGGAAAATAAGTGGGAAGACGTAGTGCGGAAGGTGCCGAACAGATGCCCACCAGATACAACATATGCATATTACGTAACAGACTGAAGAGGGGCGAAAGCCCGAAACGCGTCTCTGTAAAGATTGTGGATTAAATAGATGAATTTGTCAAGTGTCTATAAATTCACCAAGTCGTGACACCAAACAAAACAGATATACTGTACTTCATTACTTATAAACTTATACTTGGAACACACGTGGTAATACGTGGTTAACGGATTTTCGAGCCATCCTACGCGTTATCTTAATAATAAAATGCAAATTATAGATTATTAAATGAGTAATGAGAGTGATTTTTAAGGAATTGTAATAAAAATTTGACCTTTATACACCAACCTTTACGTGCTTGAACCAATGTAATATAATAAATCAAAGATTAAGTGTGTAGGATATATTCTAGTATCGAATTACAGGAATTTTAAAATATTTTACTTAAACGTTATCCTTAAGTCTTTTTTATTTGTTAATTTTAAACATGTCTCGAATTTTTAACCTGATTTATACGTAATTTCCCTCGTTTCGCGCGTATTATACACGGTTACCGAACCACGTGGTTTTGTAAACGAATACCACGTGGATAGCGGCGCGATTATATATAAATGACACAAAAATAAACATTTTTACTGATACACTAAGCTTTAAATGTATAAAATACAAAAATTTTCGCGTTATCGAGGAAGTAATTACAAATAAAATGGCCTGTGGCAATACTAAAAGGTGCAGTAAACTGTAGAAAATATGACTTTCTTGTACTCACAATGTAGGAAGTGTGTCCAAAGTACTCCAGTTTGATAATTCCTTCGGGGTCGAGAGGAGATTTTCGATTACGTGAGTCGAGGCATGCACACAATTTGATACTTAATAAAACCGGATGTCTTATATATAGATATTACCGCTGACGTCACACCTATGTTGTTTATTTAGTTTTTCTACATTTGAAGCACAGATATCGCCTCATTGGTCTGAATTTCACTTCATTATAACATAATTTATACAATAATTTTGAATGGATTTTCGATTTAGAAGGCTTCTAAATCTATATTTTACTATTTAGTGACACCACTTTTGTACTGCTGGTCTGTGTCTGCACAGAATACATAGAGTGGGATTAAAGATTCAGAAAAAATAAATTTATTTAAATAAATTATAAATTGTTTTAATTATAAAAATAAATTTAAGTGGAGAAGAAGAAGAAGAAGAAGAAATAATATCTAAGTATGTAACGCTACATGCTGCCATCTTTTGATTAATAATGATACAATTTTTAAGAAAAAAATATAGTTTATAATTTATTTTAATTTTTAGTTTGTTTTAATTGTTCTAAATATATTTTTCAAATAATACATTATAATTGCCAAATACATTACTTATATTAAAAATTTCAACATGATATGTGGCTTAATGATTATGGATCTTGAGAAGCTTTGTGAAACTTATATGTAAAGGAATGAAATATTCTAAGATTTTATTGTTTATATAGAAAGATAAGGTGACAACGAGCATGTAACGTTACTTTTCAATAACTTAATCTCTGTAATTATGAAATGTTGTGAAAGATGCAAAGCACTGATGCCTGTGGCAAATGAAGAGAATTAATAACAGGCTTAAAATCATCTCGACATTTCAATTCCAGTGATTGTATTATGCCGAAGGAAAATGCCTCTCGGGAGGACATTCTGAGGGAAACTGGCCCCCATTCAGATGTTACAAGTGCGAAAAGAATCCGGAAAACTCCACTTGGCCGGCCCGTTGGCCAGGCGCGAACAAACAACCAATTAGCAATGTTCAGTGATTTTATCCACTAGACCAGGGGTCGGAAAGTGCGGCTCGCGAGCCACATGTGGCTCTTTGCATAGACGTTTGCGGCTCTTCGGACATAAACTCCAATCTCACCTCATCTCAAGCAGCCTTATAACTTATGAGTTTATGAGATAGAGCCGCCGAACAAACTTCAACTTGTACGGCATACTCTGTACCATTCTTTAGCCCGTCCGCACATGACCACTCGCGTCGATCAATATGAATCGCATGCGAGTGGTAGCATTTAAAGCACACACACTATATATATATTATATATATATATATATAACCTATTGAACGCGTGTCCGTCCGTCTGTGTAACGTTATGCCGAAAACGGCCACTAGAGGCGCCCCTGTCGTGTGTCGTATTTCGCACATTTAAATTAACAATATAAATTATTATTTACATTAACAGTATAAATTGTTATTATTCATTTGCCCAATAGCCAATAATATAAATAATTCAGTATATTTGTAATAGGAAATTATTATTGTCACGGATGCCTGTAACGCGCACTAGGGGGCGTCCTTCAACACAGTTGTCGGCGATCGGCCAAGCAACTAAGTCTCGATGCGGCTCTCTGGTACTTTTGGTATCTTGTTTCCATGACAATTTGGCTCTTCTCACTTGACGAACTGCCGACCCCTGCACTAGACCAGTGGTGCGCAAACTATATATTTTTTTCCGACCTCCCATTTTGTGTAAAATTTTGTCTGCAACTCCTGGATAGACAGTAACGTTTTTTTAAATCGTCAAGGTAGTTATAGTGAAATTCTTTCTGGGATTTGCGCTTTTGTTTTTGTCTTATTAGAGGTCTTAATAAAATACATAATTTTATGAAACATTGGTTTTATTTATTTATGCATATACTTGTTGTAGTAAATCCTTATATTTTTTATTGTCAAATAAATTGTTTTGAATTTGGCGACCCCGAAAAATTTTCTCACGACTCCCAGAGGGGTCGCGACCCACGGTTTGCACATCGCTGCACTAGACCACTGGTAGACGAAAATTTAAAAGAACTTTCAAAGGTTTAAAGAAGTACACTACATCCAATGTACCTTTTCCCGCCTTGTAGGCACTAAGAGAACTTTTCTTCAGCAAACCCATTATGGGTTCAGCCAGGCCCACAATAGGGTGGCCGGATGCTGAAAGACGGGACTCGACATATTCCGACGGATCATTCCCCGAAAAATTCCTCGTCCAACTTTAATTTCATCTTAAGCCAGTTTCTTCAATCAAAGCACTCAATTTTCTTTGTACATTATAATGCCTATCAGCAAAGACAAACCTTCCTAAAAAATGAATCTTTCAACTTTGAAAAAGACACTTCATAATTTTTAAATTGAATATGGCATTAAGCCGAACCTGCTTGCCTCTGACCGTACAGTGTAATAACATGGTATGGGAAATTTAAAAACCCCCATTTAGCAGATCGCCCATGTGTTGCAACACATGGGCGATCTGCTAAGTGGGGGTTTTTCCCTAGTAAACTTCTATGGAAAACCTCTATTTAAGTACTAGGCACGTGAAGAAGCTCGGAAAACCGTACGTGTCAAATACGAACCCGCGATCAATTACAAGTGTTTAGTGGTTTTATCAACTCATATGTTTAACACTAGATAGCTTTTTTTAAAACTCTTTCCGCCCTGTGGGCACTAAGTGGGCCTATTTTAGCGAGCCCATTAGGGGTTCGGCCAGGTCCACAATGGGACGGCCGGGCCGGGAGGGACGGGGCTTGACATATCCGAACGGACCACCCCCCGAAAAATTCCTGGGGATTATTCGACCCGTTCGGATTCGATCCCGGGTCCCCCAGAGCGGTAGGCTGTCACCTTGACCGCTCGGCCATCCGGCCGTCTAATTTTACTTTTATAAATATGTACATTAAATAAAATAAATGTTGAAATAAAAGCAATACTGTAGCAATTATACATTGTTGAGTTGAATTCACTGAACTACATAATGTCTTTTAATTGCCCAATCTATATTCCTAAATTCTCACTTCAATTTATAATTTTAAGAAAATTTGTAATTAATGCGACTGGTAAGATTCGCATTAATTAATGGCTTAGTTTAACAACTCGAAATATTTCTGCTAATTACGTCGCCTTTACAAACCTCTAGAGGGCTCTGTTCCGACGACCGGAATATCGTGATATATCTCATCTTATTTTGTCGAAAATATGTTAATAAATAAATTGTAAAATTAAAAAAATAATATTTTTATTTATATTATTTCATATCAAAACAAATAACAGAAACTGTTATAAATAGTTTAAATGATTTAAAAAATTATATGAGAACTGGTGACGAGAACAAGATTGGAAGCTTAATCTCGCACCGTGTAAAAGTGAGCGTGACGTGTTTCGGTTTGATAGATGTCTGCTGCGTGTTATCATGTAAAGGTTTATAAGATCGTTTTAAATGGATTATTTAGACAGGTTTGTTTTATATTATTAAAAATATATGATTCACTATTAAAATCATACGGATGAAAACTATAATTACTTGCATGGACAATTTTTCGACAGAATTATAATGTTTCAATGATCTCATTTATAAACATGGAATAGTATATTATGAGGGAGGGTTTTACGGTAGCTCTATAGATTTATTGCTTTTAAAACACACATATTTCGTAGATATTTCCAAAACACATAGAACTTTTATCGCCAGCCCGTATAAAAAAAACCATTGGACTACTTACCAACTGTGCACCGTTCGGGTCACCATTGCTTAAGCTCGTTTCCGTCGTGGAGTATCACGTTGGACGGTGGACTAGTACAAAACCTCTGACGTGACTACCTCTAAACGTCATCTCGGCCACGTGACATTTCTGACGTATTTATGAGAACTTTCGGACTCCGATTTAATGCATTTACTTTAAAATTCAGATTAAATGCTACATAAAAACTGTTTTGGTTTGGAAATAAAATGCTTCATTTAAAACAATAGATATAGCATGTGTTAGAGCATAGAACTTACACTTCTTGGATAAGAATTGACATAATTACAGTAATTTAAAATGGTAGCATTCATTTTGGAAGACCCCATATTTTTAATATTAAAATATCACAGTGGCACAATCTGGATTTAATCTTGGGGAAGCCAAGTCGAAAGGATGAAAAATTTTTAATGCAAATTCAATAAAATTCCTACCTTATGTGACAGTTCATAAATAGTGTGGAAATAGAAGACATAACACAATACAAATAAAATAATTAATTCTAATTAGAAAAACATTTTGGAAAATTTTCTAGTGTTTTTTGAGAGAGCCATGGCCCCTTGGTCCCCTCTGCATATGCCATTGTCCTTCACCCATGCTGATCGGTCCCATTAACATCTGAACTGTGATAAGTAATGCCAAATTTTTGCTGTTTGCATTATATTGCAATTCCAAAGTCATTTCTAACCAGTCCCGAACTTTACCCACTTCTAGAAAGTATTTTGATCGGCTTTCTTGTTTATGTTAAGTTCTACTAATGGTATCTTTTTATAGCTTCGTTACTGTCGGAACTAAGCACTCGAAGAATTGCTGCAAATGCCGATAGAAATATTTATTCCGGCACAATAATAAAATCGGTCCTTAAGATGATAAAATTACGATCGTGAAGAATGAATAGGCGTTTTTGTTTAAAATGGTCCTCTTACGCCATTTTAAACAAAACCGACCTTACGTGTTGGGGACGGGATACCGTTTAGATATACTTGGCACAATTCTTTACTCTGTCGTCCTAGCCAATTAGATTTCTTATTTGGTATTCTATACCGAAACTGATGATTCATAAATATTTTATCACTTGATATAAATTTTGGTTTATAAATTATTTTAGAATGTTATATTTATTAAAATCTAATTTAATTTTTTAATAAAATTTTAGCCTTCTTTTGTTTCTCTTCAATTTATTTATCGTTGTTGTTCTACTAATTGCAACCTGTTGGCTGTCTCTTCGTTTATGGATAAAGAATTTCGTCAAGAAAGAAGAGAATCCCGATAAAATTTCTGTTGCGTTCTTCCATCCCTACTGTAATGCCGGCGGAGGAGGAGAACGAGTTCTGTGGATTGCTATAAAGGCATTACAGGAAAAGTATGTGGACTAGTGTATAATATAGTAAAATAACAATTGGATTATTATTTGCTTTAATCAAAACACATATTAGCAATTTAAATATTGCTTCTTTTAATTTCTGAAGGGTCCATTTCATATTAAAAATTTGAATTTGATATTAGAAGTTTGAGGGGACAATGCTTGAATTTTTTTAACATTAATCAGCAACATACAATGTCTACATTGCCATAAAGTAGCATCCAATTTATGGCTTTTGAATATAAACTTTTATATCTTTTAATAAAAATTTCTTTTATTCTACACTAAAATTGAAAAAAATAATATACAAAAAGATAAGTGAAAGTGAACAAATGATAAGCTTTATATCTAAAATTTTCAAATTGATAATAAGTTTTTTCTTTCATGTCAGAGCATGTAATATCTTTATTCACAATCTGATAAATTCTTACAAATGTCACATCAATATCATCTTAATAGATCAAACAATTATTTATGAATAAAATTAGTTAAAACATAGGTGGAAATCTGTGGCCTTCAGCCTACACATGGTGTTTTGTGGCTTCTTGTGTGGCTCAAAACATTAAGTTTTGGAAATTTGTTTTTCCCTCCTTTTCAGATAAATTAACAAAACATAAAATGTTTTCTGTTTTTTTTTTCAATAAAGACATAACATATATTATATTTAGACTGATATTCTTTGTATAACTATGCAAAACATATGTACTTATGCAATTTTAATACAACGTGCGGCTTTATCGGGTCCCTCCGAAATGAAATACGGCCTTTGATTACAAAAAAATTTCCCATTTATGTTCTAGAATATTAGCAGAATAACTAAATACTGTATAACTAATGAGAAAAATGTAGATGGTGTGAGAATAATCACACTTTGTTTTTATGAAGGTCATTTCAGACCACCGAAAATATGTGAGAACTAAAATTGTTCTGCATGTTAAAGGTCTGTGTAGTAGTGCTCTGATGATAATGTTAACATTTCATGAAATTACTTATTTCATTATGTGAAAATAAATTTGATATTTATTTTAACAGATATCCTCAAGTAAATTGTCATGTTTACACTGGAGATAGCGAAATATCGGCAGAAGAGATTTTGCAGAATGTAGAAAAACGCTTTAACATTATCCTTCCGGAAGAAGTTAATTTTATTTTCTTGAAAAGAAGAAAATGGGTGGAAGCATATTTGTATCCTTACTTCACATTATTGGGACAAAGTTTAGGTTCTTTATATTTAGGCTGGGAAGCTCTTTTGTCTTTTGTACCAGACGTTTACGTCGACAGCATGGGCTATGCATTTACTTACCCACTTTTCAAGATTCTTGGAAATTGCCGTGTTTTATGTTACGTTCATTATCCCACTATAAGTACCGACATGTTGGATAGAGTCGTGCAAAGAACCCAAACGTACAATAATCGTGGGATCGTTGCAAAGTATCCCATTTTATCGACATTCAAGTTGTGGTATTATCGGATATTTTCTGCGTTATACGGTTTAACTGGAAGATTTTCGGATGTTGTGATGGTTAATTCTACGTGGACAAAAAACCATATAGATAAAATATGGAAAATACCGGAAAGAACCAACTTAGTCTATCCTCCTTGTGATATTGAAGAATTTGAAAGCATTCCACTTGACAAGAAAGCACAGTTTAATTCCTTTAACATTCTGTCCATAGCACAGTTCAGACCAGAGAAAGATCATCCTCTACAAATCAGAAGTCTGAAGAAACTGTTACAGAAATGTAAAGAGGAGGAAAAGAAGAAAATTAAATTAATCTTAATGGGAAGCTGTCGTAACAAAGAAGATTTACAACGTGTCGAGGAGTTGCAATTGCTGAGTCAGAAACTGAATGTAGAAGACAATGTTGAATTTAAGATAAATGTTTCTTTTAAAGAATTAAAAATGGAAATGGAAAAGGCTATAATCGGTATTCATACAATGTGGAATGAACATTTTGGAATAGGTAAATCTTTAAAATTTTTAAATTTTTCTTTAATTTGTTAAAAGAAATTACCATCTTGTGTATAACCTGCAGAAAATTGCCGAAACAAAAATTAAAAGTCATATATACCATCGTATAGCCCTACACCTCTGAAGTTCCCGTCGAAAACACATCAAATTGCCAAAATTCACTTAGAACGATGAAAAGAGCATTAAAATTATCAAGTCAGCAAGACTGACTAACTGCTTATCAAAGTGATTTTAAACAGTTTGTCTTTTGTTGGATAGACTATAAATATATAATTATATTAATAATAATAGTTAAAATAAAATTTTTTCAAACTTAATATCAATAATATCTAGTATAGTTGAGAGCTACCTGGAATCAAGATGAGTTTGAGTGGCAATGTGGCCAGTATAGTTCTTGGCAAGAATGATTACCCTATCAAGTATAGATTAAATAAGTGGTAAATAAAATAATTTTCATTAGCACTATCATCATGTAGAAAGGGGAAATTACCAGAAATTTATTATCTTTCAAGATACAACTAAATAGGAATATTTAATAATAGCAATTAATACACAGATTGATATAGGAAACGAGAAATGTAAAGGTGAGTCGTACGAGCGCACGTCTTCGATAGTTTTTAGAAAAATCACAATAGCAGTTGAATATATGCAGAATATAAAGGATTTTTTCAAGTTTTTCAAAAGATGCTGTTTTTAAGTTTAGACAAAGGTTAGGTTAGCATTGGATAGGTTTGTAATTGTAATTAAAAATTGAAAAATACAATTGACTTCAAAATACACACAGGTTATTTCAGGAAATTATGGTAATAAAAACTGAGATAAAAGATATTTATTATATTTTTTAAATACATCAGATTTTAAATCTTACCATGTTAATATTATCTCAACTCCAAATTCAGATTGCTAGAAACAATAAAAATTTTCTTTCTTACAATAATATCTAATCCTTTTCAAGACTTTTAACTCATCTATAAGGATACAATGTATTTCATGAATTTTAGCTGAGCTGCTGTGATGTGTAGTAGCAGAAGTGGGTCCGAGCTAGGGTTTCTCAAACGGGATCTTCTGATCCCGGCTGTTTTTTTAACCCGGGAAATCCCACAAATTTCTTAAAAGTTCACTTTTTTCTTATTTTATGTTAAGGTTGAGGAAATTTTGCAAATAAAAGTATAATTAACTCATAAACTGTCAGAATACATTTGTATTTATTAATTTTAAACTTATTAGATTTTTTAAATTTTTTCTTTCTTATGGCATGTCACAGATTGTTAATAATCAATATGTAGCCTATTTGTGACAGGCCTCTGAAAATTCTTTACTTGTCAGAAGCTGTAATATATGGGATAATTGTGCTTATGCTGTCTTGATTTTAACCATGCCCAGTAGCTTCAATAACTGCATTATGCCAGGTTGGGCAAGGATACAAACGAGTACAAAGTCTGCAAGTACGAAGTTTTTCTTCATAAACCCAATTATTAAAGCCAAACAAACTGCCGAATTATCGGGACATAAACTCGATGCCGCTATTAAAAGCAGCCGCAGTCGAGGAAGACGAACCGAGAATACTAAAAAGCAAAAGTACTACTACAATCTCGAAAACGAACTAGAAATCTTTCGGGCCACGGGTGAAAAAACACATCTTTCTCTTAAATGCATTAAACACGATTCCACTCGCATCATTGAATCGGAAAGGGCATTCTCGGTAGCGAGACTTTTCGTTACTAAAATAAGAATCAGATCGAGCGATCAGAATATTGACCATCTTTGCTTTTTAAAATCTTATAAAAAATTTACAATAATAATTTGTATTGTGTTGTATTTAAATATTGAAAATTACCTTCTAATTTAGAAGTTTAATCTAAGTTCATTTTATTCTTTAAATTTTTAACTCAATTTAAAGCATTTTGTTGTTGTTGTATGCGGTTTCCAGCAAACTTTAATAAATTTTTTCTATTTGTGAAAATTTTTACGTAATTCAAAGGTAATTTTTAATATATATCTTACACGGCATTATTAATATGATTTTGGAGGTTGCAGAACATATTAAATTACTTTAAAAAATGAAAAATAATTATATCATTTGATTTCAAGATATTCTGTATATCTTAAAAATAATTAATTCTATTCCGCGATAGAATTAACGACAAAATCAAAATTGGTCAGAGTTTTTACACACTTCAATGCCGAAAGGAAAGATTGTAATATATCTTATTATGATCTTTCCTTTCAGGCTATCTGATCTTCTCTGTGAATATTTAAATATTTCCTTAAAATATGAAAATACCAAGTAGCCTAAGGAAAGCTTTGTTGGGATTGTCGTGAGATGTTCATTTGTAGTTAGAAGGGCCTAAAGTATTTTTTAGTAAATTACTTGAAATTAATAAAGGTTTGTCAGAAATTTTTTTTAAGCTATCTAAAAGAACTTGTTTGTTTTATATAAAAGTTGTAGTTTGTCAATATTGGTCTGGTTATAATAAGAGGTGATGGAAGAATGATAAGATACTTCTTTTATGTAATTGTATAATACACAAAAAATATATTTTTTTCTTTCTTCTCTGACTTATGGCTATCTTATAACGTCAAAAAAATTTTTAAAACGTTGCATCAACAATGAATAAAACACAATTACAGTTAAAAAAGGTAAAACAGAGATCAACTTGCAAAGAAAACTTTTATTTACATTAATAAACTTCTTAAATGCATTTCGCCTATGGAAGGCCTCTTCGGTAGGTTCAATCATACACAGTTCATGCACCGACAGAAACTTATTAAAAGAAATTTTGTTTGTAAATCATATAAGTGGTTTCTTTTAATAAGTTTCTGTCGGTGCATGAACTGTGTATGATTGAACCTACCGAAGAGGCCTTCCATAGGCGAAATGCATTTAAGAAGTTTATTAATGTAAATAAAAGTTTTCTTTGCAAGTTGATCTCTGTTTTACCTTTTTTAACTGTAATTGTGTTTTATTCGTTGTTGATGCAACGTTTTAAAAATTTTTTTGACGTTATAAGATAGCCATAAGTCAGAGAAGAAAGAAAAATATATTTTTTCGTGTATTATACAATTACGTAAGAAGAATTAAAATAGTCTGACTTCGTCGTTGTTTATAATTTTATTGGAATGATAAGGTAACTTGTATAATGTTCTAATAAAGTTATTTTGTAGGACTTGCAATCTATTCAATACAAAATAAGGAGCTGTATTCCATATGGAAATACCTTATCTTAGTTTAGGTTCCATACAAGCATGATATAAACTCAAAACAGTCTCAAAAGTTATATATCTCATTATTCTTTTAAGTATTCCAATAAATCTAGATGAAGACGGCGTTAGACTATTTATATGATTAGTCCATCATAGATTATCATCTATTTTAATTTGTAAATATTTTACGGTATTAACTCTGAATATATTTATTATTAATTGCTACTTGCGTATCATCTAAATTTACTTTTTTACTTTTGTTTGCATTTATTTTAAAGTTATGATTTTTCATATATTCACTTAATTTAGCCAGTTATAAATTTATATTATTTTCAATTACTTGACGGTTCCAATCTGCATAGGTTATAACAATATCATCTGTATAGAATAATTTCTATAATAATAATTATATAAATATTAAAAAGTAAAGGGCGTAGGATGGATCCCCGCGGGACTCCTTTGTTCGCTCGAAAAGGTTTAGATATTGAATTATTTACCTTTACATGATACACGATTAATAAATAGGATATTAGCCACTCCAATGGCACTCTTAATCCGACTTTAAACAATTTTTGTTTTAATATCTCGATATCCGTGCTATCGAAAGCCTTAGTCGGGTCGATAAATGTTGCCGTCACCGTATTTGAATTATCGAGACCGTCGACGATGTATTGTTTAAGACGAGTTAGTGCACTAATTGTAGAGGCTTCACTTCTGGATAATTGCTCTAGAATTTGGAGTCATTACAATCTTGTTTTTTTTTTCTTTCATTTTGATATATCATTCACTGTGATATTCAAAGCAGTATAGAAATATATGAATATTTATACAAGAGAGGGAGATTTAGGAGGAAAAAGCATATTGCAGAACGATCATATTTTTAGACCAGTGAAAACAGTACTTTAGTATCTACAGTACTATAGTATTTTAGTATCCAGTTAACAGATTAAAGTTTACCAACTTTTTGTTTCTTCCAAATAATTACAAATCATCAGCTATATTTTATTTTGCTGCACTGTATCTACTATCTTAAAATTAATGTGCAGATGTAGCTTTTTAGAATGAGATCAGTTAAAAAATAGTTTAAATATGAATTTGCATTGCATAAAAAGCAATTACAAATTCTAGTTAGAAAGTACACTATCTTGTTTCTCTCTTGTTTAGGAATATTACAATCTTTTTGCAAATTATTTTAGTGAACAGCTACTTAAATTAAAAAATTAAGCTCAACAATATCATTTACAGTTTATCATACTTTTTAAAATAATATATATTTTTAAGTAAATCTTAAAAATCTTTAATATAAATTTAATATTAAGCAGGCAATTTTCACGACGATTCTTTTATACAGGAATAGTGGAGAGTATGGCTGCGGGATTAATCGTGGTAGCGCATTGTTCCGGCGGTCCAAAAATGGACATCGTTAAGGATTTCGAAGAAGGACGTGTCGGATTTCTGGCAGACGACGAAGAAAGCTACGCCGAATGCATCCTAAACATTCTAAAAATGCCCGTCTCGGAAAGAACGAGCATTAGTCGAAATGCTCGTAACCGGGTTAAGAAATTCTCCAATAGAGAATTTGAAAAATCATTTTTATATTCTGTACAAAATATATTTATAAAATAAATCTGTGAATATTATTTCCAATAAAGTTAATTTCATTTTTCATATAATATAATAAAATTTTCTAAAATAATTATTATAATTAGCTTCTTGAAATGTAAATTTAAAATAAGTTAAAAATTGCACATAACATCATAAATTGAGTTTTCCCATTTGCTGTGTCCAAGCTTCAGTTTAAAATGAAATAAATTTGCCTAATGACTCCTAAAAACTGTTAGCCAACCCCAAGGAGTCGGTCAATCAGGTTGGGGGACAGCTTAAATTATTATTTGATTTATTTATTGCTTTGACACATTCTTTTGAGGTTGACATCTCTCTGCATTTCTCAATCTTACAATTTGGATTACTTGTGATAAATATAAAAATTGAATTTAAATAATAGTACAATTAGTGAAAATTCTAGTTTTATTGACTCTGATATTAAAAGGAGATGTAAAATTACTTATGACTGTTGGATTTATTTGTTATAATTAATTAATTCATTGTTGTTTACCTGTTGTTTTTTCCAGTAGTTCATTAATAAACAGTTCATATTCATAATGCTTTTGAAATTCATTAGATCTGTGCTGCACACCACAACGAAGTATTTGTAGAGCTTCTTCCATCTGAGCATTTGTTGGAGGGTCTTCTGGACTATCTTCTTGTCGAACGGCTTCGTTTTCGTCGGCTAATTTTCCGGGGCCCGACGTAAAAGTTTGGATTACTTCTGACGGTACCGTAGGTGCCGTACGAATTTCGTCGTCAATGGCTAACCAGTTTTCAAACTCTTTTTTCGACATACCCTCTGGAGGGTTATCCGGGATTTCGTCTCCGATAGACTCGGTTTCGTTTGCAGATGTTTTCGTTTCTGTCTTAATAAAGCCACCCTTTTTAAAACAGTTTTCGATACTTCTCTTAGATACTTGCTTCCAACACATTGTCAAAAGATGTAGAGTATCAAGGAGAGAAATCCTTCTAGCAATATCATTTGCATCAGATTGTCCTTGAGTATCTTCCAGTTCTCCTAAAATTCTTGTATATATTATTCTTCTGTAGTAAGTCTTAAGACTACGTATGATTCCCTGGTTACATGGTTGAATTAGTGATGTGTTTGCAGGAAAAATAATTATTTTTATGTTTCTTAATGGCACATCACTTACTGACGTATGTGCTGGGCTGTTGTCTACCAACAAAACAATTTTTCGCTCTAGTTTTTTATCCCATTTAACTAACCAGTTATTAAAAATAGTGGTCGTCATCCAAGCATCTACACTCCAGCAGTAATCCACAGGTAAATGTTTCACACCCTTAAAACAGCGTGGATTTTTAGTTTTTCCAATCACTAAAAGTCTTTGTTTCTCACCTGACATATTAGCACAGCAAAGAACTGTAATATGTTCCTCGAAAGAGTTAAATCCTTTGACACCTTCTTGTTTAAACATAGAGTTACTGTTGGGCATTGCACGAAAGTAAAGTATCATTTCACTCGCATTGTAGACGTTCTCCGGCGAATATTCGGCTGCAATTTTCGGCCACTCTGTCTTAATCCATAATTGGGTAGCTTTTTCTTTTCTGCAAGCAATGTTTTCTCTTTTTTTCCATCTGCTGAGCCACCCACCTGTTGCAATAAAATCTTCTCTTCCCATTTCTTTAGCTAGCTCTTCTGCTTTTTGACGCATCACGAGTCCATTAATGGGTGCATTCTTTTCGCAAACATCATGGAACCAATGCTTTAAAGCTAATTCTACTTGGCTATATTTACTTGTTCGATTCCTCTTACGAATTACGTTCTCGTTTCTTACTGCCGACAATTCGATGTTGGTTCTGTTTTTCAAAATCTTGCACAGAAGTGGCTGTGAAATTTTTAACTGTGCAGCAGCTTTTCGTTGGCTCATCGTTGGTAACTTATCGTAGCGTTGTAGAATTTCCTGCTTTTCTTTCAGAGACAAATCTTTGCGCTTCTTTTTTGTTTCTGCCATTATAGATTAATACCGCAATCTTCAACAGCTGGCGTATGATTTAAGTAAAGAATGCCAGTAATTTTACCTTATACCCAGAGCAGATATCGGGTAAAACGTTACAACACTGGATCAAGATAACAGCTAGTAACTGATAAGTGCGCTATCAGCCACGTGTTTAGTCTGATAACGAGAATACAGCTTTAAAATTCCATTTACGTGAATATAATAGCTATAACCGAAATTCTGATTACAGAAAGCGAATTATTATAGGGTATTTTAACTCGAATTTTTCGGCAAGCTAATTTTTAATAAAATTAAAAGGTTTATAACAATATCCACGATTACAATAAGCGGACTATTTGTATATAAAGATGTTCGCTTCAATGAGCGATTAGTCGGTCCCTTTAACGACACCGCAATTGTCCCGCTAATATCGTTGCAGAGTAAATTTTGAAGGTAAGTAATTGTTTAAATTTAACAGCCCTAATTTGGACTGTGCCGTTTTGCTCCGTTTACCAGCGAAACGGTATCAGATAACGTCGTCATGCCATTTTAATTTAATTTAATTGCTTCGTTTTAACTATACAGTTAGGCCTCCTACAACGCGGTACTTTTACAACGCGGTTTTGGGTATTTAGAAACGAATTATCCTTCACATAATAGAAAAATCGCGACGGATCACCTAAGTGCAGTGGAACTTGGTGGAACAAGCTCGGATCTCGAAATAAGGCCAGTCAAACATTCTCGAACAACTATAATAAGTGACGACGAGGACTGAATTTGAGCGTAACATTATGTTTCTTTTTTATTTTGACTCGAAATCAATCTTTTTAGTTTTTATATGATGTTGAATTTTATTTAAGCTTTTTATGTACATAAATTTAAAAAGGTGATGAAAATGTTACACCATAAAAGGCAGTTTTTCTCTTTTTAGCACCGAATCCCAGTTTTTGTATTAAGACATTTGACGATAGGGAAGCCGTGTTTCTGTAATAAGCCGACTTTCAGGGCAGGGCCGGATTTACATAAGGGCATTTGGGGCCTGTGCCCAGGGCCCCCACAAAACTAAAAATAATTTATGTTTAAACATAATTTTTTTTTCTATTACCGCGACAGCCTAGTGTGGCCTTATCACGAGGGCAACAGGCAGAGAAAACCAAACCCGAGAAAAAGTCTACGAAACATCGGAAAATTTCGGGAAAAAATTTCACATAGGTATTTTTCAGTTAAATTAAAATAATTAGTTTTACACAATAAAATATATGTACGTTTACAATAACCTTATTTTAAAATGAAATTTACAACTTCCTAGTTCAAATCTAATTGAAAGTACAGTATTTTGTGTAAATTTTCTAAATCATCAAATTTGCCTACTCTTAAAGGGGGATCCCCACCGAATTTGTGCCCAGGGCCCCTGGATCGGTAAATCCGGCCCTGTTTCAGGGGCAATCAATTAATTGCGCGTTAGGGCCCGTTCGTATTCGTTCGTTCGATAAGCCAGTAAAAACCGTACACTTCTTTAAATGTATTTTTAATAGATTATCCCAGGTACTTAATAAATAAGAAAGTTCAATATAATTACCTCCGTTATTACATTCAAGAATCGTCACTCGTCATAAATTTTATCGTGAAAATGTCGAAATATTTTGTCGACGTATTTATATTTAATTTAGGCATCGGTCTTTCTCTTTTAATAACGTTTTCTTTTTCATTATACGGTCTCGAGCCAAAACTTTTTTAAAGTAAATTTTTGAATCGCTAGCCACGATATAAGGGCTAAAATTAAAATTATCAGAAAAACTTACTCGGTAAAACAAAATGTGTGACGAATATACACGCCTAGTACAAAAAATTCTTCGATCGTACGAATATACTTTTAAAGAAACTTATAATTAAGTATAACTTTGCGAAGAAACGTACATAAAAATAACAAAATATTCTTTACTTTTTAAATCTTAAAACAATCCACTTAGTGAAATACTGTAGCTCCCTACCAGTGGCTGACGAATGGAATCGGAGACGGTCCGGGTAGGTGTGCGCGTGCCAAATCCCGAGGGTGCCGATACCGGTCGACGTCGAATGCCTCTTTTGTCGCGTCACTAGTATATCTCGAAGGACGCCACGGGGCTGTCGTAGATTTTAAACGTTTCTCGCCGTAGCCGTAGAAATCTAAATACGTTAAACTTAACGGATTGTCCGTCGTTCGTTTTCTAACTAATTGGTTTTAGGACCGAGTGTTGGCGGAAATTTCCAAAATTTACGACTTTTCGGTCACTCTCGTCGAACTGGAAAAATTTCTGTCTTTATTACGTCTAATATTACGAAGAGATCGGACCCCGCCGTACTCGGCGAGAGATCGGTTCGGTTAAGCTTCCGTTTAAGTAAAATTTCGGCTCTTTCGTCGGGGTTTTATATATGTTTCTAATTCCCTAATCGCTTAATTATTTAACTACTACTTAAGTAGAAATAAGTCGAAACCGGTTACTTTGTACCCGAATATCCGTAGTCTCGGGAAAAAAGTGGAAAGACAAATTTTTACGACAACGGATGTATAAATCGTAAATTTAAGGAAAATAAATTCTAGAGCTTTTTTTGTACCGTTGTACGTCTCGTTCGTTAAATTTGGTTGTAAACGATGCTGCCAAAGTAACGGTTAATTTTTTAACACTACTAGAATTGTACACGTTTTTTCTGCATCCGCTTACGGATGGGACGTACTAAATCGTAATATCACCGGTTTAACATCGAAATCCGTAAGTAATATAAGACGGGAGAGCGGAATAAACGCGGAATAAATATATCAAATATTTTAATGGATTTTTTTTTTAAACTCCCGTCAACTATACGGAACTATCGTAATAACGTGCCAGTAAACTCCTATCGGTCGGGTTAAGTTATAAATCTAGTGTATAGTGGACAACCTTTTTTATAACGCGGGCCGGAATAAATTTTACGTTATTTCCGCGGGCCGTAATAGTTAATTGTCTAGTTAATTGTGACTCGTAATTTTTTTAGTCTGCAAATACGAAATAAATAAATAAAAAGTTAATTACTACATTTATTTCTCTTATCGTTTTCGAAAATTACAAAGAATTGGAAAAATAACTATTAATTAGTTATTTTTCCAATTTAATAACTATTAAAGATCTCGCGGGCCGGATAGAAACTTTTCGCCGGCCGTAGCCGGCCCGCGGGCCGGGGGTTGCCCGCCGTCGATCTAGTCTACTGATGACTCGCGTAATCGGGTGAGGGCGGCCTAATATCTAGCGGGCGGGCGGCTAACGGCCCACAACCGCTCCGGGATATAAAGCTGTACTCTTTACGAGTGTGTCGCTTACCCGGTTTAGCCGGCTGAGCTAAACCGGGTGAGGTTGGTGCACTGTAAACCGCATGTGCTAATGCCTATATAATCTGGCTGATTAGAAACTGACCCGGTTTCGACATTCCTTCCGCCACCGAATTATTCGAATATACGATAGCGATCTTATCGTTTTTTTTCACACGTAGTATAGAAATTTGTAAAAGATACGTAATGCGGTTATAATAAAATATTAATTTTAATTAATGCGAAGTACGCTAAAATATGAACATTTTTATTTCATAAAATACGAGGGAAGGTCGTTGGAAGGTGGAATCGGCGCTTCCCTCGCTTCCGATGACGGCACGCCACTGTGCTACTGTAATCGCCCGTTATTTTCGTTCTAGAGACAACCGCTTCGGATTGGGCGGCGTTCCGATCGTCCGATGGGAAAAGTTGGCGAGAGTAGCGTTAGCGGGCGTGCATTTTAAACAATTATATGTAAAAACTTTTGACCGTTGTTTTCTTATCCGTTTCTATCGGGTTCGATACACCATTTTTCTCTTTAAAGATTATTTTTTTCATTTTGATTTCTGTACCATCGATATAGTTTCCAACAATGGAAACTGATCAAGTTTTGGTGTTATAGAGTACGGCAGTGGGGTGACAAACCTTTTCTAATTTTGTTAATGCCAAAATAATACATAATTGTGTAGGATGTTTACGTCGACATAAGTCGTATTAAATATTAAAATGTCTTCGAAAGAAACTTGAAAGACTGGTCAATTTTTTTAAACTACAGTATATAATTAGTTTATGAAAGTTTCGTTCTTATCAATAGAGGACGTGCACTTGACGTGACTCGACTCCCGTCAGAGTCGGTAGATTAACTGGTCTTTCGACTACCTATCTTCGCTAGTAGCTAAAATCAACTAGAGACAAATGTTACCACCAGGGGCATTGCAATCACTACAAGAGCGCTAGATCGCGCAGTGAGGTCGAATTTTTTTTTTAAATTGAAAGTTATATAACCTTTGAGTTCGCTTTCATAATTTTCTATGAATTTTACTATAAGAATGAAAAGGCTTTTATTTAAACCCAAAATTAGGTTTATGGATAAATAAATGACACTTAATAAAACATTAAACACCTTCCATCGCTGAGAAATGTTTATTTAATAAAGATTGATATTCAGTTAAATAAATGACAAGGAACAAAACTGAAATAATAGTACAATTATTAAATTGTGCTATTATGCCAATTTATTATACGTTAAAAATATATTATACATACAAACAAATTATATTACACATAATTATAATTATAATAATAACAATTATTATTATTTGCGCTATTAAAATTTACTTTAAGTGAGAAATTTTTCTATGTTTTTTACTTTCAATTGATGAAATAAATGATTGATTAATCGTTCGCGTGAAAAAATGCAATCGACAGGTAACAAAAAAGTGCAAAAATCTGGAGGTCAAGTAGGACTTGTGACCAGCATTGTGGCATCCTATCATCAATGTAACAGAACACTGATTTAATATAATATCCATTATTGAAAAATAAACATTCGTGTTTGGGTTTGTTAATTGTTCACATACTTTGCTTTCTGCCCAGTACATCAATTGGCAAAGCTTATAGCTTGGATATAACAAACCTCCTCGAGATTTGATGAATGTAAATGTCTTCTCTGGTGCAGCATCTTCGGGTTTTGCTGTTAATATATTTTTGCATTCATCACAACCAAGTGATGGCAGCAGATGACGAACAATGTAACCTCCTAAATAATGTAAAATAAACTTAAATGTTTCTGGTGCACAATAATCGTGATCTAATAATTCATTATCAGTAGGATCTCCACAGGGCAGGCTTGGATTACAAAGCAAATTTTGTAAATGTTCTTCCAATTGTTCTTGAACTTCCTTAAATGGTTTTTTTATGACTCTGAAGAAGATTTTTTAAAGTAACGAGGGAAGATCCGGGATCAGTTTGAACTGATGCTCGTTTGGGAGGACGAACCAAACTGTACACAGTCATCAGTCTATACAGGTATAAGAACTGTACTGTTGTGGGATGAGAATTGCTTCCACTTCCTTGTCTTATCATTCCAAAGAAACGCTAATTGAAAACAAAACATAAGTTAAGAGTTTAATACAAGATTATATAATCATTACACTAAGTCAGTTTTACCTCTAATGGGTCCTGATTAAAGCGAGCTGTCAAGATATAATATGAGTTTGGAAGCAATTGTTTAATAAGTGCTGAGATACTAGTTAGCGTCAAGCGTAGATTTTCTGCTGTCTGGTGGCTCAAAAATCCCTTTTGATCACTGCTTTCAATCTGTAATCTGAATGTTTCCCATCTATTTAACCATTCTAGAGATTCTTCAATAACCTATTTTAAATAAGTTGTTTATTAAAACATTTATAGTTTTTCCTAGTGAATCATTACTATTACTTTGAGATCATTTGAATCGTGTCTGATTCCATCCTGTGGCAATCTGCGATTTAAAGCATCAAAAAGAGCATTGATGCGACGTATGAAACTTATTGTAACATCTGCATTCTTTAGGCTAGCAACCTCACGCTGTTTATAAAACAGCATAGCATCAGCAAAAGTATTACTAAATATCTATAAAGAAATGAGATAAATAAAAGTATTCTTATCAAATCAGATTATATAAGTAAAAAAAAAAGTGTTACTTGAGCTGCCAGCAATACACTCATTCTCTGGAAGTTATTGGGATTAACATGTATTTCAGTTACTTTGGGACATGCCTTTAATCCCTTTGGTAATTTGGAATCTTCGTCAACAACTGCTTTAAAATGCTGTAATTCAACCCTTCCTTCAGGAAACTAAAAGTAAAAATGAAGAATAATGTAATGGCTTATATTATAAATTAGGTGAAAACACTTTATTTTCTTAGTTTTACCTGAAAGTATCTACTTTTCAAAAGATTGTTTCGCATACATTTTAAAATATGTGGTACATCAATAATTGCCAGTACTTGTCTATCTGCAGCAGGATTTGTAAATGAGCATTGTACATTATTTGTGTCTGCACAAATTCCTAAAGCTTTTAAAGCTGCTTTGTTTGTGCTGGCACTATCACAAACTATTGCATTGACTATTATACCACACTGCTCTAAATGAATAATTGCTTGCAAAATAAGTTTTGCAACAGTAGAACCTGGGACAGAGCTTTTTGAACAGAATGTGCCAATACATTGTACCCAACTAGCAAAGTGAGGTCTGAACATAAACTCTAGGCCATGATCACCTGCTGTAAATTCACTCTGTGGCAACACAGAATTATCACCACAATCAACAAGGCCAATCATTTCCCCAGTAGCTTTTGAAAGTTCTATATGTTTTTGAAGTGTAATTTCATCAAAAATTAAAACTCCCAGGCATTCTGTTTGTGGAATAGTCTCCAATTTTGACTTTAAAATAACAAAAAGATCTTCATCAAATCCAAATTTGGCATTAATGCCTCTGATATATTGATGCAGTGTAGACTGACAAGGTAAAGGCAAGTAATCATTATTTCTCAAAAATTCATAGACAGATGGTGACCTAATTTTTAAAAGCAAACAGTCAAGTAACCAATTAATGTCATATCTCATACCCTTTTTGCTTTTTATATGGCATGCTTTCAGCATGCGCTCTATTACAAGTTTCTGTCTCGGTGGTAAGGAATCGAGTTTATCAGCCGACAACTGTTTTATTTTAAGTTCAGCATTTTCTTGATGAAGCTTGAGATTTTCTGTTTGAAGAGTTTTCAGTTTCTTTCTTATAGATCATCTTTTGCTTTCTGCACCGATACAAATCCTCTTTGACTTTTAACAATTCAGACTGCAAAGCAGAGATTTTATTGACATATAACAGATCAGGATGCTGTGTAGTTGCTGCTTCGGATGTGGAGGGTTCTTCTATTTCATTTTCTACAGTTGTTACTTGAGAGTGTGTATCATGCAAATCTAATGATTGATAAAAAAATATTTAAAAAATCAGACAATTAATCTTAAAGTATTTATAAGAAAAGTTAGGCCACAGAGAGATAGCCCTGAGTGAATCACAGTGGGTCTCACAAACCCAGCTCAATCTTTAGTTAGCATTTTTTAAATATAAAATGTTCCTTAAAAATACTGAAAAAATGTATATTTTTCTAAACTTTTCGGCCCGATCAACATGAGATTAGAACGTTTTTTTTATTTGATTTTACTTAGACTAGATGTCTTAAGCTTCCAATCGAAAAATTTATATTAAAACACAGGGTCCGAGAGACCCACTGCAACTCAGGCAAGGGCAAAAAGTTACATGGCTCACTAAGGATTAAGATTACATAAAAAACATATAAATATTTACCTTTGGTATTGACTTTTCGGTATCTCTTCGTAGATGGTTCTTCATTTCTTGTGAGACATCGCGTTGATCAGTTTTTGAGGTACAGACTTACTAATGTACTTGGGACAATTAGGGAAGTTTGATGGATATGCATCTGACGTTAATGCCCAGCGATCTCGTGGAATTTCTACTTTCTCTCCATTTATAACATGGGAGTAGGTTTTTAAAATAAATCTACTCGCAAAATGTACGTCACAAACATAACATTTACTCGTTAGCTTCTTGTCGTCTCGTGGAATGCATCGCATCCACTTCTCAATCTTATAGCTAGGAACACGGAAGAAATGTCTCTTCTCGTTCGATGACTTATATCCTGCCTTGCATCCTGGCACAAAGCACGTTGGCATTTTTATGTAGCTAAAAAAACAATTATTATAGGTCGAAATCACTGAGTTCTGTATATCCAAAGCAAGAACAAGCCTCTTCTGCCAACAGTGGCGCCAACTAGCGGCAAAAATTGGCTCTAGCTAAGTTTGAACTATAAGTCGAAAGACCAGTTAATCTACCGACTCTGCTCCCGTCACAAGCGGGCGCCATGTTGGTTGCCGACCTCGATATCGCCATGTAACTCATATTTTTTAAAGTTTAATTTTAATTTATTACGGTCCATTGCGTAGTATTTGGTTGCGATTCCAACCGCGGAAAGCATAAAGATCGGTCGTTTTTCCGAATTCCGACGGTAATTCACCATCGAGATAAAAAAACCGAAGATCTTTTCCGGCAAAGGCGAACGGAATGGCTTTCCAGAATTAACAGGCAAAACTTTACCGATTCCTCTGTGACGGATAATAAACGTGTTTGCAATAAACATTTCATTTCAGGTAAATGTACATAATTGGTCTTGTTTTTGGTATTATTTTTTATAAATTGAGATTGCGTTACCTTGTAATTCGTATAGGAGAGAGTAGGGAACTGTGAGATGCTTTTCTTAATTCACGCTTTACTCCGGTTGTTTCACGATTATTTTAATCCTGAGAAAAATAATGGATGCCCCGTAGAAAACATTGGTGGGTCAGTCAAATATTATGTACCATCCATCTTTGAGAAAATTTTTCGTGGTCATAAAATCCTGTTCCCTTTAGAATGAATATGGTGACACACACAATTAACTTTTAATTTAAAGGTTACAAATAAAATGTAGAATTTTACTTAATATTTAAACTGAAGTAAAAGGTGCAACGAAAAGATAAATTTCTTTCCTCGATATCTCTTTCATACCTGGTACGTGTTCAGACAATGTTTTAAAGCCAAATTACAGAAGAAAAAAAATTAGTTAAATGGAACAATAATGTTTATTAAGAAACTAATATGCATTTACATTTTCTCAGACTGTTATGCCATAAAAGAACATATTAGAATGAATTACAAGGGCTAGTGATGGAAATACTTTCTGTAAAGTTACTTTCTTATTATAAATTTTGCTGTCTCACTGCTTCCTATTTTTCTCTACTTGTAAACACAAAAGTATATATGTATGTGAGCAAAACTTATTGTGAAACTATTTTTTATTTAAAGGAAAACCAGCAAAGCTGTATGATTTAGAATCTCCAGATTGGGCCCCAACTATAAACATGGGAGAAAGTAGCGGATCAAAGGAAGCAAGAGCAAGACAAGAACGATATGAACGTGCTACGAAAAGAAGAAAAAGTAGACAGTGTGAAAAAGTGCATCAAACTGAAGTTTCTTCCAATGAAGAAGTTTCAGAAAGCATTGTAAATTTAAAATCAGCTTCAGATTTGTGCAATAATGGAAAGAGTACTGTTTACTTGCAAACTGAGAACGAAAAAGGAGTTGCATCAATGTCGCAAACAGAACTTACTTCCATTATGATACATAATTTGGAACAGGAATGTGATGCACTTCGGAAAGAACTGGCAACATTAAAAGCAACAGCCACCATAAATGATTATTATTCACTTCAGTCATTTCAAGGAAATGATGAAAAAACAAGATTTTTTACAGGAATGGTAAACTTCAATGTCCTTCTGGCTGTATTTGACTTATGTTCTTCTGCTGTTCAACATTCAGAACAAAGCAAATTAACGCAGTTTCGGGAATTTTTGATGTGTTTGATGAGATTCAGAATGAGTTTATGTCATCAGGATCTTGCCTACAGGTTTCATGTTTCACGATCAACAGTTTCAAGAATCCTGGAAAAATGGACAAATGTTTTGTATGTTCGTTTGTCTGATTTAATTCACTGGCCAGATAGGGACATTTTACAGCAAACAATGCCTAGTGTATTTAAAAACTGCCTCGGAGAAAACATTGCCATAATAATAGATTGTTTTGAAATTTTTATTGATAGACCTTCATCATTAATCTCTAGAGCTCAGACTTGGTCACAATATAAACATCACAACACCATAAAATTTTTAATAGGAGTAACACCTCAAGGAACAGTATCATTTATTTCGGAACCATGGGGAGGTAGAGTTAGTGACCAATATTTAACTGAGCATTCTGGCTTTTTAAATTATCTCAATCCCGGTGATATTATTTTAGCCGACAGAGGGTTTAATATAGCTGACAGTGTAGGTTTCTATTGTGCAAAGCTTCTACTTCCAGCATACACAAGAGGAAAGAAACAACTTTCAGCTACAGATGTGATGCAGAGCAGAAAACTTTCACATCTGAGGATACACGTAGAAAGAGTAATTGGCCGCATCCGAAATCAATATAGAATCTTGCAGTCTACACTATCAATTGAACTGCTTACAGTTAGAACCAAAGATTCTGTAACAACAATTGAAAAAATTGTCACAATTTGTTGTGCTCTAATAAACTTATCGAACAGTGTAGTTCCATTTGATTAATAATTTTGTTATAACACAATTTGTTATTTGGGAGTGGAAATCTTTTGCCAACTGACAGTTCCAATAATATGTATAATAAATAAATTTTATTTATTAGTCAAATGAATTACAATATTTATTCAATACTGTAATACATTCTGGGTTTTTATTTTTTTTTGCTTAAAAGTGGCAATTTTTACATCAAACTAAACAATTTGCTGTACAGTAAAGTATTTTATTCTATAAAATTTATACATTTTCTGGATCTTTTCGTGGGAGTAGAGCTGGCTGGGAAGAAAATTTTTTTACAATTAGCTCTGGTAAAATACAGTGCACAAAAAAGGCTTTACTTTGTTGCACGATGCTTGCCCACAACAATTCGTCACGTGTAATGCGTTCAATGTAAATGGACTTTTTTGTCCAAACAACAAAATCACAATAACTAGCATTGCAAATAAACAGCTGAGTTTGAATTTGATAGTAGTACACACGATCTTTCTTTAGCGTGAATTTACTCACTTTATTTAGAAAGTTTGGAGGGTTTTCTTCTATATTTTCATCTCTCTTACACCATGGGCACTTAATTTCTATTAAACCTGCTCCACAGCAATTGCAATTTACAATTCCATCTGGTGTTGCACCAATGTAAGGCCAGGACGAATTTAAGTGAAGTCCACAAACTTTCATACTAAAATTTTCATGTTTTTTGTGTTGTAATCTTTTATACTCATCACAAGCAATTTGTTCATGTTCACAACCCCATGCAGTTGCAGCACTCCTAAAGGAGAATTCTTTAGGGAAACAAATTTTTTTAATTAACGAAACTGGTGGAGTCTCTATAACTGCTCTACACACACTTTTCATAACAAAAGCAGTTATTCTTCCCGATCTATGCACAAACCACAGCTTGCTTCTACTCTGTGCTTGTGTGTTTTCTTTAATAAATTCAATTTCTTCATCTGTCAGATGTAAAGTTTCAAACACTGTCCTACAGTGATTTAACAGCTGATCCAAGGTAAGGCAGCTTTTTTGGCATCAAATAAAGTTGTAAGTGGGTTCTTATGTAAAGTTGAATTGACATGGTTTGTGAAAGAATTACAGTAACCTGGCATCACTGACAAAATTGCAGCAGTTGGATTTATGAACAGAAATTTTGTTCAAAAACTGCTCAAGTTCTTTCTTACTTGGTTTGTTTATACAGGTATTCCAAGTTTTATCACTCGACAAATAAGGTTTTTGTATATTTTTTCTTCAAGGCATTGCCGTTTGCTTGCAGTTGCAGCTGACATAAAGTTTATTTTTCGTAGTGGTTTGTAACCACAATCTTTTACATGTGGCACAATCCAATTATTTGGTCGGTCAGTACATGTCTGGGAGCTCCTTATTTTAATTCCTTCTGCAATGGCAAAAAGAATAGCACCAACACGAGAGCAGGAGGAAGATTGTCCAGCCATGCAATTGCAATGCCCAGTTATCACCTCTCCATTTTTCTTCGCTAAAACCCACACTACTAAAGCTGGCTGCCGTAGATTTTGTGAGTGATTAACCTGTGTACAAAAACAATTGTAAGAAACTGTGCTATTTACTTCTAATAATATATTTAAACAATAATAGGTTATTAAATAATGCTTCTAGCCCACAACATAAATTAAGATTAAAGTAATAAGCCCTAATATTTCAAGCATCTCTGTATGGATGTATTTGGCTGATGTGGGGTCTTTATGCCTGAAATGTGCTGATGAGATGCTTGAAATTCATTCTACTAAAAATTTGATTGTGGTTAATTAAAGACTATTTTTTTGTAAAAATTTTGTCTATTTTGCTCCAGTCAATCCCTGATATAATAAATGTGGCTATAAAAAATTGGAGGGTTTATTAGGCTAATTAATTTAATCTTAATTAATAATAGGTTGTTAGACTTGCACAACACAAAACCACGGTGACAAAAGAAAAAATTTGATGGTAATTATAATTACAACTTAATCAACTTAAAATGTGACTAAATATAAAATTAAATTCATCTTTACATAATGCAGTTTATGTTACGAGAAATGGAAAGTCTCAAATGAAGATACGTACCTTTCCTACAAGCAAAATTAATCCTTACGAACGGCTCTTGATAAAATATCACGATGGATAAATCCGCTTGTCAAATAATTATGAGCATCGAGTGATTTGTATGCCTTCGGCTGATCCAGTGTGACAGCGTTAGTTGTTAAAACCAAATAATTTACTGTGTCTCTATGTTCTATAGTGGGCCACGTGGTTAAATCGTTGGAGGAAAAATCCGTTGGTTTCATTTCGTATGGATCCCATCCAATAAAAGAAATTTTCTTTTTATATTCTATCAAATCATTATCTTTTAAATCGGCTGCATAGCCAGGTAAGATGCCTTTCTTCCACGTTGACATAATAAGCGAACGAGCAGGGTAAAGTCAAATCAGCAACCAATATGGCAGATGATTGTTTTGGTGGGCGTGGCTGACGTTTATACGTGCTGCACCCCCTCTATTCGTTAATAATTAATATTATTTATATTATTTTGTACGGTCAAGCGGTCAAGGTGACAGCCTACCGCTTTGGGGGACCCGGAATCGAATCCAAACGAGTCGAAAAATCCCCAGGAATTTTCCGGGCGGTGGTCCGTCCGAATATGTCGGGTCCCCTCTCCCTCACCACTCAGCCACCGCACTGTGGGCCTGGCCGAGTCCATAATGGGCTTACTAAAAAAATGCCCTATTTGTGTCCATAAGAAAGTGTTAAAAAATATGAATGTTAACTCATTTATAATTAAACATTTAAAAAGCAGGCATATTTAGGAAATTAAAATAAATTCAAATTTGATTATCTTTTGTGCGAAACAACACCGAAACAATTTCTATAGTTATGAGACAAAATATAAACAAATCGCGATTAAAAACAATTGTAATGAAAGGTTCAAAAAATTTCAGACAAAAGTAATGCAAAATTAAATAAATACATAATAATTGATTCCAAGTAAAGATAATAATTAAATTTAAAAATAATACAACAACGAACAATTATTTATTGTGACATCATTACAATGCCAGGCTGCAATATTTAATCACTTATTTAATTTAAAATATATGCTCTCCACCTCAAATTAACAGTGACTTGCCCCCGTATAAATAGAAAAAACCTTGTAAAAATGATAGAACAATGCCTTTTATGTGATAATAAATTGTTTATATTTTTGCAACGGAATATATAAACTGTGCGGGAAGAACGTTCTCATAAATATTGCGTTTATAGAAAAATTAATAGAATTAACTTGGTTTATTTGGTTACGGTAACGCGACACGTGAGCGATCTGCCGAGAGAATGCATCCCGGGAAGACTTACGGGAAGCTGGACCCTATTTAGGCATTACAGACGTGGAGAAAATCCGGAAAACTTTTCCTTTAACAATAGAGTCGTGCCGGTCATCTATGTATCACCTTTTGGGGGAAAATATTCAAATTGAAATAACGTCACTTCCAGTTTTCGTCGGAAATTTTTATATAGTTAATCGGGGTCTCCCGCTCCTACGGTTTCCACATCTAGTCTCGTCTCTCATCTTTCTAACTCCTCGAGATTAAGGAACGACAAACGGACGGACGACAGTGGGAATTTATAAAGGTCTACAATTTTTTTTTCCTTCAAATTGCAGTCCAATAATTGAAATTCCAGTCTTTATACCAAATCAGAAACCAAAACGAAAATTAAAAATAAAATAAAATAAGTTTGTAAGAAATATTTAAACTCGGCACTCTCGAAAACCACTTAAATCATATTTTGTGTCGGCCGGGGTGATCTTGTATTATGTAATTTTTCTATTCCAATGCCACCATACGAAGGGTCCGATAGAAAGAAGGGATTGTTGAGGAAGGAGGTTAAAGTAATTCGAGCAGCGGCCGGATGGCCGAGCGGTCAAGGGTAGCAGCCTGCCGCCCTGGGGGACCCGGAATCGAATCCGGACGGGTCGAAAAATCTCCAGGAATTTTTCGGGTGTGGTCCGTCCGGATATGCCTGGCCCCCGTCCCTCACCACCCGGCCGCTCCATTGTGGGCCCCGTCGTTGACCTTCCTCTCTTTCGGGAGGTCAACGACTACTAATTAATACCGGTGTACTATTAATATTTGAAAAGTCATCCGTGTTGAACGGGTTGTGATGATCCTGCGTGTGATCGAAGTCGCTGAGTTTAACGTCCGAAAGAATTGATACGATTTGTTTTAATTAATAGATAAAAAATACCTTGTAAAAATGGTAGAATAATGCCTTTTATGTGATGATAAGTTGTTTATATTTTTGCAACGGAATATATAAACTGCGCGGGAAGAACGTTCTCATAAATATTGAGTTTATAAAAAAATTAATGGAATTAACTTATTTTTTTGAAGTTCGTCGGATGTTAAATTTTTGTTTAATAAATTAAGACATAGTCGCTGTGGAAACATTTCTTACTTCCCTAGACGATCTCCATTTTTTCTTTTGTTCTAGAACAATTTTTCTTTTAGATGACCGGACCTTCCTTTATAGGCTACTCAGCCATCCAATATTAAAAAAACGCTCTTTAAAACAGGGTTAATCCAATTAAAATTATAAAAAATAATTTCTTAAAAATTGGAAAATGGGATCTTACGACGTCTTTTCTTACATCCATGTCCATTCGGGAGTTCGGGCCTTTATCCACTCAAAAAATGCGCTGGAAATTATTTTTTATAATTTTAATTGGATTAACCCTGTTTTAAAGAGCGTTTTTTAATATTGGATGGCTGAGTAGCCTATAAAGGAAGGTCCGGTCATCTAAAAGAAAAATTGTTCTAGAACAAAAGAAAAAATGGAGATCGTCTAGGGAAGTAAGAAATGTTTCCACAGCGACTATGTCTTAATTTATTAAACAGGAATTAACTTAGTTTATTTGGTTACGGCAACGCGACACGTGAGCGGTCTGCCGAGAGAAGGGGATGGGAAGTTGGACACTATTTAGGCGTTACAAACGTGGAGAAAATCCGAAAAACTACACGGCCAGTTCGTTGGCCATGCCCGAACCCACGACTACCAGACTTTGGGGTTTTATCCACTCGGCTACCAGAGGACGCTTATTAGAATTAAGAAAGTACCGTTCGGAAATGAAAGAAACAGAGTTGTTAGATGTGGAAAATTAAATACATACAGGCTTTTCACAGGATAATATTTTCGATTCCACGCAGTCAAGCGCTATATGCTACTTGTCGCAGTAATTAAGTGAATAGAATATATATTTATCAAAATTATATCCTTTTTTTTAAAGAATTATAGTTATTTTGTTAACTTTTCTCCACTAGGTGACGCTACGCGTAAAACCAGCAAATCGAAGGTAGATATTAATAAATAGAAAACTAATATTTTGGGGTGAAATGTACCACATGATCTAAGTTGTGAACTAAGTTGACAAATTTTATAGCAATTGGTAGAACGATCTACGAGTGTATAACGAACAAACAAACAAAGTACATCCTCATTTATATATATGTTACAGTCAAAACCCGTTTTTAGTTAGAACGCGTTTTAACTAGTTGAAACTAGTTTATACTGGATGTCTTTGTTAAAACCCGTTTTGTCTAGTTAAACTAGTTTTAACTCGGGTTTTTAGTAAATTCTAGTTTTAACTAGAATTTACTAAAAACCCGTTACTAACTAGACAAAATCTGTTTTGTCTAATTAATTTACTGTTGTACATGTTTTGATTTTAGATAAAACTAGGATGCGTTTTACTTAAAACGCATCCTAACTAAAACCTGGTTTTGACTGCAACATAGAGTGATTCGGGGTAAGATGGTAAGCGGGGAAAGATACCTAATTTTTGATATTTTCAAACGGTGACGTCAGACATTGTCACGGGTTTGTACGACGAATCGTTGGGCCAATATCGAGTGCGGAAAGCCGTAGTTGGCTACCGTTACCTCGTTTTCTACATCCGAGAAGAATAAAAGCGAGATAAGAACCAAGTTTTCGCTGCGAAATGTTTCTAGAATCATTTTGAAACTAAAAGTTAAAATAAAATTTATTAAAAATTGCGACAAACAATTAATGCGTGATGTAGTTAAGGTTCTAAAGTTTCCATTGTGAGCTACCGCCGATCCCGATCGGACACGCTACAACACGTGACTCCGCTAGGCATCTTACCCCGACAAATGGGAAAGATGTCACATTTTTCTTGGGGTAACGTGCCTATTTTTTGTTAATTGAATTCCAATATGCCTATTTTTAATAAATTTTTGTTTTCTCGTTTTATTGCAGTATATGCATAGAAATTATATAAGGACTTCTCAAAAAGGTTTTCGGACTGAAAAAGAGCTTTCGGCTAGCTATAGAGCGCGTTAGAACGGGCGGAAACTTAACAATACTTATACTGCGCTGTTATACTTACTACGAAGTACTTTGTACTACATATGCAATAAATTAAATTTGGTTAAGATATTCGAAAATTAATTTTATGCAATTATATTTGTTATCTTGCCCTAATGGCATTTGGCATCTCACCCGGATACTTGGGGTGAGGTGCCTAAAATGCCAGACGGTAAAAAAGTCGTCGTTGCAAACACAATATACAATTATTTTTCATATACTCCAAAGTTTTATTTGAAAAACATGCTCGAGAATACGATATTTTCGTTTGAGGCCTCCAAAATCCAAACTATCGCTATAATTTCCTTCGTAAGCAAAATGTTAGGCATCATCCCCCCGAATCATACACATAACTTCATTTATTTCCCCCAAACATATTTATGTAGCTAAAATTAGTTTTAACTAATGTTAAATGTTAAAACTAGTTTTATCTAAAATCAAAACATGCTAAACCCGTTTTGTCTAGTTAAAACTAGAATTTACTGCTAGTCAAAAATGAATTTGAGTTAAAACTAGTTTTAACTAGACAAAACGGGTTTTAACAAAGACATCCAGTGTAAACTAGTTTCAACTAGTTAAAACGCGTTCTAACTAAAAACGGGTTTGACTGTAACATATATACAGTCAACTCCACATAAGTCGACACCCCAAGGAGAAGTGGAAATGTGTCGAGTTATCCGATGTGACGACTAAAGCGGAGTTGGAAAAAAAACCACAAAACTACAATTAATAAAATGCAGTAGTGCGTTAAACAGTAGTATAGGCTTACAGTAATGTACATCGTGTCCCCCCATTTACAATTACTCTGTAGATGAAAAACTGAAAAATTCGTTTGGTGTTGTTTGTTTTGAGCACTTAACTGTCTCGACTTTCTTTTTCAGCGATGACGAACGCCTTTAAAACATCATGTTCGCAATTGTCAATCGTTGGCAAGTACCGTCTAAGGATTCTTAATGCCTCTGGCGTGAGAAAATGCAAACATGGATTCTGGTGTGACGTTGATGTAGATTGTATGTTTTCTTTTTGTCTATCTGTTATTATTTTATACATAAAAATACATAAAATGTTAAAGCATTTTCATTAATATGTATATATTATATATATATTAATAATATTAATTATTAATATATTATTTTATTAAATTTATTAATAAATAAATCGAGTCCCCTCCTGAAAAAAAAATGACTTCGCACCACACGTGCGGAGTGAATTCATTTTTTCAGAAGGGGGTGACGACTTATCGGAGTGTGGGACGGCAAAAGTATGTCGACTTATCCAGTGGTGTCGAGGAAACCGGAGTTTTTTAACATTAATGCCTATGTAAGTCGGCCGGGACCACAGAAATCTGACTACTTAGGCGATGGTGTCGACTTATGCGGACTCGACAGTATATAGATTAGCGAATGTGTTCGGAATTGTCCGGCCAAAAAGTAAGAAGGATAAACATTAAAATGAATACGATAATAAAAGTTTGATTATTTTAACTTACCGTTGTTTGGTATATCACCGAGTGTCGATCCAGGAGATGATGTAGGGACCCGAACGGGGGTCGACTGGGTGGTCCGAATGTGGGGTATCAATCGAGAATTTAGAGTTCCTTTTCCAAAGCGAATGGGAGAAATTAGATGTCTCGATCGAACAATAGATTTTTTTGTGTAAATTATTTCAAACAACGGGAAGGAAAACGCGAGTCGAGGAAAACGCGGGTATACTATAGATTACTCCCTATGGAATTTCGTGTGTTTGGGTATATATCTGAACTGAGGGGACCGAGACGAGTTCAACGATACCCTACTTTTTGAACCGGAGACGAAAAATAAAAAAGTTATCATACTTTTTTCCGGCGATCGCGCGATGATAGGGAGTCGCTAAGTCGGCCTCGCTATCGCGATCGGGAGTCACGTGGCTTGCCGTTAAAATTGCCTTTAGTAGACGTTTCCCCCTTTTTTACTTTGTTCAAGAACTACCGTGAATCGATCACTAGTTTAGCACATGGCGGCGTGTGGTGGCGCCCATACGAGAGGTCAGTCGGGCCGCCATAACTAACATTAACCGAAATGGCGATCGCGCGATGATCGGAAGTCGCGTCGCTCTCTCCGCTCTCGTATCGCGTGTTTAACGCTCCGGGAGATGACCGTAGTTCGACGTCATGGTTTGCAGACTTTACCGCAAGATGGCAGTACTAGCAACTATGGTGCCGTCTTTGTGAGAGCATTAAAAAAGTATGGTAAGTGAAAAAGTATAACTTTTTTATTTTTCGTCTCCGGTTCAAAAATAGGGTACCGTTGAACTCGTCTCGGTCCCCTGAGTTTCAATATATAATCAAAGTCCTGAAATTCCATAGGGAGTAATCTATAGTACACCCGAAAAGGTGACTGAAGAGAAATCATATTCAGTAGCGGCGTTGACCTCTCCCGCGCCCTCCTTTGGGTTTCGAATTGTCACTAGTTGACAATGAGAGACCAATGGAGAGGCGACTTTAGGTAAAAACAGTATAAAACCGTTACTTCAAGGACGTTTTTGGTTCTCGGAGCATAGTTTCCCCCTCTTGGCCGTGTGTGCTTTCGAAATATTTGGGATACGGGCAGTGGCGCAGTGTGGGTGTCGGCCGCCCGGGGCGGAGAAAAATTTCGCCGCCCCCTTAAATAAAATACGGGGAATTATTACAAGTCAGTACAGACGGTGTTGTCAGTCGCTACAATGAGCAAGATGTCATTATTATACATTCATTTAAAGAAAGGGGATTCCCCAGTTTCGTTCACAGAAGAAGTAATGAAAAATTCCGTTCTGTAGTAATACGTAGTAATTTAGAGATAATCCGGTATTTTGTGATGAAATCTATAATTTAATTTTGTCTCTCGGATCGAATGGAAACTTCTGCCACCTTCCATTCTTCCGATGGGTAATAAATATCGTATCGGGTTGCTGAAATTCCCGTCGCATCTGCTTATACTCGAAGAAATATCAAAATAAATATAAAACCAGTGAGCGAGGTACGTTATGAAATTTACGAAAGATAATGAGATCTGTTGAGTGACTAAACATCCGTCTTGAAAATGATTGTTTCTTCCATTTAAACCGCATTGGAAACTTCATTCTAGACGTGTTAAGCCATGCGTTAAAAAGAGAGAAGAACAATTACCCTGTCAATACGATTTCTAACATGAATTGACTAACACTGCTCCTGACAGATCTCGTTGAAACATGTATAATAGCTTACTGCTGTTACTGATATATATATACAGGTAGGCCTCCTACAACGCGGTAGATACGTTCCTCGAAAATACCTCGTTGTGGGAAATCGCGTTATAGGAGACACCAACTAAATACAAAAACTGGGATTCGGTGCTAAAAAGAAAAAAACTGCCTTTTATGGTGTAACATTTTCATCACTTTTTAAATTTATGTACATAAAAAGCTTAAATAAAATTCAACATCATACAAAAACTAAAAAGATTGATTTCGAGTCAAAATAAAAAAGAAACATAATGTTACGCTCAAATTCAGTCCTCGTCGTCACTTATTATAGTTGTTCGAGAATGTTTGACTGGCCTTATTTCGAGATCCGAGCTTGTTCCACCAAGTTCCACTGCACTTAGGTGATCCGTCGCGATTTTTCTATTTATGTGAAGGATAATTCGTTTCTAAATACCCAAAACCCGCGTTGTAAAAGTACCGCGTTGTAGGAGGCCTAACTGTATTATATATATCAGTAATTCAGTAATATATTAATATATATATTAATATATTACGAAAATGAAATAATTTTATATAACCGATATATTATATATATATATATAATATATATATATATATATATATATTATAATTAAATTAATTACCAATTACAATGATATGTTGATCGGTTATATGAAATATTTCATTTTCGTAATATTTGCAATAAAAAAAAATAAGAAAAATGCGAATATTGTAGTCTTAATTGTGGCAGAACGATTGGCATAAAAATTATCCAATTAAACCATTATTTATTTTTTTTATTATTATTTGAAACAGGTTTATATATCTGGATACTTGAAATTTCAGATTAATTGATTTCTTCGAACTTATATTAAAAACCATGTTTGCAACATTAAGTATAAGGTTTAGCGAATATAAAAATTCTTCATTAATGTATTAATGATGAATTGACTAATTCACATATTACAATAAGAAAAATGTTTACATTAATTATTACATTTACTGAATTTAGTAACACAGTATTGGAAACAATACACACATACGGCGACATTCCGCAAAACTCGAAATGTTTTCATCATAGCGCAAAAATAGAGAATAAAAAGCAAACACGTCATCTCTATTGTATTTCTATGTGTAGAATCCAGCTCTTCAATGCCATGTCGAAAGTGGCTAAATCAAAATGGGGCTTAAGTCCACGTATCATGAGCATCATTTATGACTCGATTTTCCTTCCTATGATATGTTATGCTGCACACCAGTCTGGGCCGAGGGCTGGGATGACCTCATAAAGCAAACTCTTGCCCTGCCCCGCCTATTGGCACCACAGGGTTAGAAGAGACTATGCCTTAATCATAGGCTTTGGTCTCGTACCGTAAGGTAGTCTTGGACTCTTTTAGTTGGGCCACCGGGTACTTCTTTCGGGCTCCCATCCGTTTCCTTAGGCCCAACGCTCTAACTTTGGCATAACTTTTGTGTGTATATATGCAGCCTGTTACTGCATTTTAGCTTTGCTCTGTCAAGTATTAGCTCACTTATAAAAAATATCATCGTTCAAACAGTATTACATTCAGACACTCGAACATCGGACAGCGGGGTACCCTCTCTACAAGAAGGGGCACCCTGCCCAGTGGGGCACCCTGGTTAGTACGTCCACTGAGCTCTAAAGGTCAAGTAGATCTATGACCTTTACCATCAATTCCTTTAGTTTCTTTAGGTTTCCTTTACTAGCTGCTAGCGTTCTAAGTACTTGTTCAAGGGGCATGCTCCAGTTGACCTGGTCGGCCCCTAGGCGGAAGTCCTCAGTTAGAGGATAGTCAAGCACATAGTGTCTTGCGTCTCCGCGAGGACACCCACAGGAGCAGCTACCATCTCCTTGTCCAAATTTGGACTTGAAATGGGGAAACCTCCCGTGTCCGGTCAAGTATTTGCGTCGTAGTACCAACACAAACTCACTGGAGTAAGGCCAACATCAGGCACGAAGGCATAGGTTGGCCTACCTACTGCACTCTGAGTCCAGCTCTCTTGCCAGCATGTCATCGATCGTCGCAGCAAAGTACCTTTTATGTAAGTTTCCGAGGGTTCTACCGTCCTCGTTACAAATGGGCCTCTGGCCCCCGCCTTAGCCAGATGATCGGCACGTTCGTTACCCAGGACCCCGGTGTGGCCTCGGACCCATCTCAGAGCAACGTGTCGCTCGTGCCTCGCCCTCAGTACCTTGCCTCTGATCTCCTTTACCAACGGGTCTCTGTGGTATCCATCGCTCAAAGCCTGAAGCGCGGACTGGCTATCTGAGTAAACCGTGACCGGCTCTGGACCTGGATGTAGTAAGATCCACTGGGACGCCCCCACCAGGGCCACCAGTTCTGCCTGGAACACGGACGCTTCCTCGTTCAGTCTGACCGACTGACAGTGCACTTCTACTCCGTCAGAGAAGACGCAGTACGCAGCTCCTACTAAGCTACCGTCTTTCGAGCCATCGGTGTATATTTCAACGCCGATATGAGTCGGTTCACCGACATCCCAGTCAAGTCCAATCCGATAGGCCGGATGGACCCTCAGTACGTCTGTCCGACGTCTAAGTCTGACCGGGTACATCTGATTACAATGCTTTGCCTCAACGCCCTCCACAGTTGTCCTATAGAAGGCTGCCTCTTGACTTACGACCAAGGGCAACGGGAGCAGCCCGGCCAAGACCAGGGCCGCCTCCGTTGACACAGTTCTGTATGCTCTGGTGATCCGCAGGGCAGCGGGTCTTTGTATGGTTAGCAATGTTCTGCTCTGTTTGACGTTGGCGGAATCTTTCCACCAAACCCCACAGGCATAGCAGATAACGCGCTCTACACTCATCTTATAGATGGATCTAAGCGCTTCTCCCACTTAGCCCGTAGTCCTGCCTAGCTAGTCTTGATAGTGCCGCTATCGTCTGGTTTGTTCTTTCACGAACACTCCTCAGATGTGGCGTCCAACATAGTGTCTGGTCGATGATAACACCGAATGGGATGACCCACATTAATAGGAAGCTATTGAGTGCCCAGAGGAGGACTCTTCTCCGCATCTGCAGGGCCTACTCGACCACCTCTACCGTTGCCTTGCAGATGATTGCTGGAAAACGACCAATTAACTTAGAGAATTGGTACTGTTGTGCAAAGATGGAACATGAGGAAAGGCACCAGCATTGATCTTAACAACAGGGTCTTCGACAACATCGAGATGTCTCACAATGGTACTCCCAGTGTTGACCCCAATGAATGGCCACTTGTACACAGTCAGCCTTGGCCAGATCAGACCCTTAATATTTTTACGGATGGGTCAAAGAATGATGATGAAGTAGGGTGCGCATTTGTAACATTTCAGGATAACACGGAAGTCTACAACTTCTCTGATAGGCTTGGGAGCACCTGCTTAGCTTATCAGGCAGAGCTCTGGGCCATCCTGTCAGCAATCAAATGGTGTAATATCATGTTCAACCTCAACAATATTAATATATTCACGGACTCTTGTTCATCGGTGCAGGCCATCTCAAACTACAACTGGCACCACCCACTAGTTAACAGCATACTACTCGAATTACATAAGAGCAACAACAGATTTGCAGTTGTGTGGATTAGAGGACACTCTGGGGTGGTCGGCAATGAGCGGGCGGATGAGCTCGCTCGTTTGGCTGCCACTTCCTGTGTCGACCCAACCTACAAGGCAACACCACAGAGCTACATGATACAAGAATTTAAAGAGGATGCTAGAGACAAGTGGCAACGCAGCTGGAATACCCAAACTAACAGCCTAACGAGGAATTTTTTTCCTTTTGGTCTCTACTTCTATTAAGAGAGACATTGAGCACTGCCTTACCCAATTCTACACGGGGCATGGCAAGTTTTATCAGTATCTACACAGGTTTAGGTTATCCAATCAGCAAAACTGTACTACGTGCGGTGTTCCTGATGGTGCTCGTCACTATCTTTTGGAGCGCCCTATGTTGGATGACACGCAGACACGAGTTACTGCTTTGTTGCCCCGTGACTCTGGCTGGCCGCCCAACCTCAGTGTACTGATTCAGGATGGTAATTTGTTCCAAGCTACCAAGGACCTTATCAAAACGTACTTTAGGAGAACTACTGTGACTTAGCCTCATCCTGGTTTTGTGGTTTAACTGTATCTTAGCTATTTCATTGTTTTGTTATATGTCTTATGTATTAGTACTGTTATTCTAATTGGCTTTATTGTATCGCCCGTGGCAGATCTAACTGTTAAAATGCTGTCATGGGCATTGTCTACAAGGGTTTTCAACCAAACTTTTTCCTCCACTACTGGCAGGTAGCCTTTAGTGTCCGCACGTATTGTTCTCTGCTGCTTGTGTTGATTTGTTAATATGTATATAAGTACATCACATATTTCTTTTTGTAAATCTGTAACATCAAATGTTTATGTTGAATATGTAACCTTTATGTACTATTTCTTTGGCTATGCCTAGCGGTGCCAAGGCATTGATCAATAAAGAGTTTTTAAAAAGTGAAAAAAAAAGTGTGTAGGATCCAAAAGTTCGAGGACGACTTATAGTAGTTTGCTTTGAATAGTTTAAAATACCTTCAAACTAATCCTTTTGGTCGACGACACACCGTTTTCCAGCGCTGGTACAACTTTACTGTAAGCCATCTTTTCGACTACATGTTTCCTGCGATGCTCTTTTTTTACTTCATTTGATAACTGAGAGCGTTTGCATATCTTTGAGTCATCGTATCGTTCATATTTTACTTTTTACATATAATTAATTAATGACTCATTTGTTACTAAGTAGAGGAAGCATTATTTAACACGAATAGGCGTAGTATTTTTATGTACAGATTGCTTTTGGTAATTGTATTCTTTGAGGATTTTTCTACTAATGTTAAAAACGTCTTTTTTAAATATGCTCGCGGACCTCAGTTTAATGTAAATACATATTTTGCGCGATTGCTTTACTACAAACTCGCAGTTTTTTAAAGTTATATATAAATTCTTAAACTTCACACATTAATATAGAGTAAAATTTTAATCATTTTTCCGAGTTTATGTAATAATTCAAGCGAAGTTAAGTATTTATATATTTTTTAAGTTAATACACTGTAGTTAAAATAAAGTAAAATAAAATATAATACTGCAAATTTCAAATAAAAGCTTTTATTAATATTAAAAATTATATATAGAGTGTATGATAAATAAATCCAATGATTTGCTCGAGTGGTAATTTTCGTTTTACACAGATTATGTTAAATTGCCGTTGGAATGATTTATACAAATGTGATAAATTATCGCAATATTTGTCTTATTGTCTTCTGTAATTAATCTGATCGCATATTTTTCTACTATCTAAAATTAAAAGCAGGAATACGACAGGGATTGTCCTAGTATAACACGCATAACCAATTCTACATGCCTTTGCTTCTAATTATTCTATAAGCAGAAGTTTTATCATTCTAAATAAAATTCAATTTATATTCGTGATTAATTGTTATCTCGTTTCTTGCTGTCTGTATTAATGGAAGCCCAAGGTTGAACTTTTGCAGTAGCTCCAAATATAAAAATTACACCACCCAGAATGTACGCGGAAGAGACCATGTAGAAAACGTAGCTCCATCGAATCGCGTCTCCTTCCTTACATGAAAAATTTACGAATAGTTTAGTATATGTTATATAAGTAGACATAAATTTGAAGAAATTTCGACTTACGTTTTTATCTATTATAACTCCAGCGACATAGGGTGAGAATATACCTGCAGCGTTATATAAACTATCAGTCAATCCGAAAATGACACCTAGATACAAATTAAATTAAGTAAAACTTATAAAGCATTAAATAAAATATTTTCTCTTATTTCAAAATTTTACATTCTTTATTGTTCATCCTTTAGATGACAAAACAGTACACACTATTAAATGTATTAGTATCAATTCGATGAGTAGTAGTACTAAGATTGCGCTTTATTTTCAGATTCTTAGTAGGTCAGAGATCGCGTTAAAAAAACGAACAAGAATTTAGGGAGATTATCCCTAAAATTCTCTAAACCAAAATGTTTAAGGTCAACACCGTAGATGGGTGCCATAATTAAAATTTGCCCGGAGCCCCACGAACCCGTAACGTGCCACAGTATGACACAGCGTGTCACAAGACCCGGTATGATAGTTTCTTCTTTGTGGTTGTGAGACTCGGTAATTTACTGACAAACCGTAACGTCCGAGTACGATTCGTGACAAAAATAGAGATGTAATGACAAATATACAAAATGATATACATTAAGTAAACATTTCCAAATAGAGTTTAAAAAATCCAAAAACTAGTTGGATAACTTTCTCGGCAAACTTTAAAATTGTGTAGTGTTATTTGTTATCGGCATTTATTTTAAACACTTTTTATATCATTAAATGCTATAAAATTGCAAAATCCTTAACTTTAGAGAGTGGAGATGAGATTTATAAAAAATAATGTAATAATGAGTAAAATGTTCGTTACGATCAACCACACTCGAGATATCACAAAAAACCCACGTCCGTCTTCTCACCCCTTCGACAGTTATCCACCAAAATATAACAAAATAAATCGCCTAATACACAAACCTTGCCGAAAAATTCAGAAATTTTCGAGGAAAGGCACAAGAGTTATTAAGCTTCAAACCGAGTGAACAAAACCGAATCCCATCCATACACAAACATTCATACATACAGAAAAAATCCCCCGCAAGTTTTGCCTCTATTTCGAGGTGCCCCGAGTCTAAAACTGTAAAAATCTTTGAAGGAAAGTCATTTTTCTTTTGTTGATCGTCATATCGGCCATAAAAATAAAAATATCTTTGTTGTTATAAATGTCTTTCCCTAATCGACACACCTTGTCAATGTATATATTTCAATCATCGAATACATCAATTGTACAATTAATTTCACATTTGTATAATACGTAGGTTGTATACACATGTAAAAAATTGAAAATAAAGAACTTCGAAGCAAATTAGATGCTACAGACAAAGTGGCTGTACGTAAATTACGCAATGCAAATATGGTTCGTCAAAGTATTCCGAAAATCGTTGCGATGAATAACAAGAAATTGGCTTAAAAACCGGCAAGTATTGCTTAGACTTTAAATCTGATTATCTGATACGACTTTAATTAAAAAAGTTCAAATAGTGTTTCAAAATATGTGCATAAAACCAACCTAACATATTTGTAAATAACCACAGTTGATCGGAACAATGGATAATCTTCGTGAACATTTTATTTTTGTATGAGTTCTATTTTTCTTTGACCAATTATATTGTTCTACTTCGTCTATCTTCGGTATAAAAATTAATAAATTAGGTTAAAAACAGGTAAAAAAGATTTTGCGTGAACACCACTCTTTTAATATCGTGCGCATAATTATGTTGCAGAGATGAATATTTGATCGGCTTTATTATGTTATCGAGCTTCTCAACACATCATCCGTCGTGTACGCTTACAAAAATTTTTAAGCCAAACCGAAAGAATATTGTTTAATTTCAGCAGTCCACTAGGACAATGCTGAATACCGAGCCAATTTTCTGGCTGCCTGGATACTATCACCTAATTTCTTTAGAACGAACCGCACACTTTGACTTTTTGTCAGGAAAAACTTCGAGTATGATTTAAGTAAATACAGTGTATTGATAATATTAAGAAACATAATGACTTACCTGCAAATTCTGGAGCTAAATCAAGAGCTATTGCAATATCTCCCGAAACATTAAAGCCAAAACATCCCATTCCAACCATTAAACAAATAATTACATTTGTACTCTCGCATCCTTGAAATGAAATCGCTAAGATGCCCGATGCCGGACCAATTGTAGCTACAGTTGAAATATGAAAAAACGTATTAAAGTTCTGCCTGAAATTTTACAAAATTAAGACTATAGTTTCTTACCAATTGTTTCGCAAATTTTTCTAATATTAGTTATACTTAGATATTTACGAGACTTCATGAAATCGGCAACGAAACCGGAAATAAATATCGCTATACAATCCACGGAATAAACTAATGCACTCATTATTCCATTCTAAAACACGAATAATATACATAAATTCGTTGCTATAAGATTTATGTATAAAAATGCGCATACCTTCTGGATAGGGAAATGAAGAATAATCTCTAAATATGCCGGAATCTTAGTCAATATTGTAAAATAGCCGAGCCCGAGACAAATTTTTGTCATAGCCAGTATCCATACTACTCTGGATGTTAAAATTTGTTTCCAGGGAATATTCAACTTCTGTTTTAAGTAAAAATGTATTTCTGAGAGATTAATCAAAATAAACCATAGCAAAAAATGATATTACCGTTTGCCCCGAAGCGATGTTTGTTACGCTTTCGTTAAGAAAAGTCAATTCTTTGTCAGATATTCTGGGATGTTCTTGAGGTCTGTCGTAAACTGTGAACGTAACACATAAAGAAAAGACAATCCCGCATATACCTGTTAAATATACAGATTACAAAAGATATAGTCGCATATATACATTAGAAAAGCATTCGTTTCTTTTTATTCACCAAATGTGTAGAAGCTGAAAGGCCATCCTATGTCTTCGCAGATATATCCTGTCGTAATTAAACCAATAAACGTACCCACTTGCATACCAGAAAATGAAATTGATGATAATGTAGACTTTTCGTTTTCTGGACTCCATCTCCCTAACAGTGTAAGAGATCCGCAGAATACAAGACCCTATGATTAAAAAGATTGTTAGTATTCTTCTGTCTTCGATGGTATTACAGAAGTTTATTTTTACCTGTCCAAATCCAAAGATAGCTTGACATAATGATATAACTGAAACACCGACATCTGCAGAAAAGGGTGTTAAAATGCTGAATACTGAAGAGAGAAATGAAGAAATTATCAAAATTTTCTTTGGACCAAATAAAAAAATAATGGTCCCTCCAACGAGTTCAGCAAATATGAAACCATAAAATTCACTTCCCAGAATTATTCCTTGAGTGGGTTGTGTCCATACATAAGAACCCTAAAGAATAGCAATAACAGTTGATGCACCAAATAAAGATTTATTACTAAGATTCTTACAAACTGACTTAAGAAATAAATTACAACTACCAACATTGAATACGACGACTGAATAAACTTAATACATCGTCATTAAGAAGATTCTTGCCACACTGCCGTTATGTCACACACTTAACTCTCAGAGCCTCCCACTCCTGGATTAATTGTAAATACAAACATTCCCAAACAGATTCGAATAGTATAGTACAGTAGAATATAATTGTATAATTAAAAGAATTTTTATCTTTTTCATAAAAAATACTGATATCCAATGTCTTTGTGGCTTATTCTTTTAGTCTAAATTAAATATAATTGTAGAGTATTATTGTATAGTATAAATAATACTCTATTCTACTATACAGTAATTTATATTTTGTATAACAACTATTACAACAAACAATTTATGATGGACAATGACTTAAATGGTTAAAACGAGATTTTGTAGATTCTTTAAACGATTTCTCTCCAATTACATCCGATCCTTTATTCGATGCAAATTTTAAAGCCTCGCTACGAAGATACTTTCTGACTTTACTAAGAATAAGAATAGATTTACGAAATAAATCTCTCCGAAAAATCCATATCCTCCGTGTATTTGTGGTCTGGCGAAATAATTCCCTCTTCCGAATTGTCGTGTTTCAATATCGTTCCTCCTGCCCGATTGCATTAATAATTTATATAATCTCTCGGATCGAGCTTCATTTTCTACTTCTCAAAGATAAACTAATGTTAATAAATAAAATATAGCGGTATTTATATCCGTTTAACGCGTTAACTGCCATCCGATATGCCGGCCGTCGTACTAGGTAGGGCCTGGCAGAGCCATCGGACTGCCGACCGTCACCCAACATGGCTATAACCAATGTAGTTTCGCTCGAGGTTAAATTAAATTATCCTGGCTTCGTAAGACGTAGTTTTATATCTAAGTGGTGGCCTCTGGCAGACGTCTACGAAGTCGGTTTCTAACTGCCAACCGTCCAACCACCCCACGAGACTCGCGAAGGAGTTCGACGGTCGGCGGTCGAATCGCTTCGTCCGATAGTATCTTTTAAATGGCGAATAGTTAAAACGAGGAAAAATATCGAAAACTAGTTTAATTATTCTCTTTTGTTACGTATAAAGTAATTAATATTAAATATTTCGTGGTCGTATAGTCTCCGGTTTCCGAAAACCGGAGACTATACGACACGAAATATCAGTCGTCGTCGTTATATTTTTTTATCTTCACTCTACCGACTGTTATATAACGACCCTTCTATTTATATCATAATAAAATATTAAATATCAAATTTTCTCATTGTGGCCTGAAAAAACAGAAAATATCATGTTATAGATGGCAGTTAACGTGTTAATATCGACGCGAAAGATTCTCACAACTATAAACGAGCGTTTGATGCAATTGGACAGCATTCGAAGGACTATACCAAATTTTAATTAAGTTCGATAGACAAAAAAAGAAGTCCTACATTTAATAGTATGTTTTTATTGCATAATTTTAAGTATATAGAAACATTTATTGTGTGGTAATATTTTATTGTATATTACTTTTTCAATTATGATTTAAAATGATGATATAATCGTAATTCTTATGTACAAAATTTATTGTATAATGGTTTTATCGTATAATAGTTGGTTTAATTATATAATTTAAATTTGTGGTTTTTATAAATTTGTAGTAAGAAAAAAGCCTGCAAAGGGTATGTCAGAACTTATAGAACATTTATTTCTAATTATACAGATCCAATTATTTTACTCGAAAGTATCGGAGGTAATAGCTATATTTTGACTAATAATGATTTAATCTCGAGAATGAAATTTTTATTAAATTTAAAGATATATTCAGAAAATGAAATTATTGCGTATCGGGATGTGTTTTTTCCAGTCGCGTAGAACACGTTTTATCTCGTTATGTGCCAACGAAAGCTTAACAAATGCTTTTGATACAATTTTAAACTTCATCGGTTAATTTATAAAATTGGATCGGGGTGGACGATTGAGGAAATTATATTTTTCGATATTCGTTTGGAAATTTATAAGGCCGAGAGTGGGATGTGGTAATATCGTCCTTCCAAAGCATTCAATTAATAAGCGTTGTTTGTCGAATATTAAGTTTGGCGGTTAATAAGACTTCGCAAAGAAAAATAATTCGAAACATTGAAATTACTACGCGAGCCACGAAAAAAGGAAAGTTCCGAGGTATTTCTTAATTTACACACACAAAGAGACTACGAATTAATTTAATAATAACTTAAATATCAATTTATAAAACAAGTTTGTGCACGATATTAGTTATCTGTCACCGAAATTTGTTAGTTAAATATTCTTACATTCTATGTTTAAACATTTACCTTTTTGTCACTAGATGTAGAATTTTGCCGAGACATTTCTGGGCATTGTTTCGAAGTTGTATTATACGCGCCGGAGATGGCCGAACGATTAACCATGGCTAAAATAGCGACTTTCAGCACAGAACGTTGACAGTGCATTATCGAATATATCCAAAATATAGAGAATACCAATACGTAACGAGCCGGAACATAATCTGAAAAGAAAATGTTCGAGCAATCGCGAGTTAAAAATTTGAACAAATTGAAAAGTACTAATGTTTAAGTAAAGATTATTTAGAATATTCACGTATAATTTACAGTTTACATTATATCTATTAAAGAATCTTGTTCGATCTTAAAATAATACAACACGATTTACCGAATGTTTTCTTAGACGAACAATGGTTTCTTTTACGGGACGATCGAAAACACATTTTGAACGAGTCCGTAAAATTGTCAATTTCCATCGCGTTGTTTTAAGGTAACAAATACTATTCGTCGGCCCACCATTTTCTTACGTCTGTATAACATAACGCGTCATTCGCATACCCTTCAAACAGTAGTTACGACTCACTTATATTTTGGGCAATTTTACATAACCGTACCCTAGATTGCGTTTTTTACAAAACAAGGTTTATCATTTCTTTGTTCACAATTTAACCATTAAAAAGTTTCATTCGCACACTCTTCAAATAATGTTAAAGCCATTCACATTTTGAGTTTTATATAATGACATTCCAAATTACATTTCCGGAGACAACTTATACCATTAGTTTTCTTGTTTTTAAATTATCCTCTGCCCGCTTTTCACTTACGGAAGTATTAAATATTTATTAATTTAATACTTCTCGAAATACATAAATTGTACTAAACTATACCATTAGCACGAATAAAGTAATTAAAATACGATCGTATCGGTTACTTACCGTGCGGACTGGAAATAGTCTACTCGTAGTATGTATAATATATTAATTTGATTTAAAAAACTCCCATTAAAAACGATTAAGCGATCAATGCGCGTCATCAAAGTGATATCAAAATCGCTATAAAAATTTTTTGTGCAGATAAAACTTACGAAAAAATTTGAGCTCAGAAAACGTTGGAAAAATCCCCCCCCATTAAAGAACGAATTTAATTAACGCTACGGATTATGCCCGAAATACCGCAGTCTGTGGGAACACATCTGAAAGTTAAGTAATCATAGTGTAATCGTAAGTAATCACCCATTGTGATTACTATCCCCTTTGGGATGTGGTACCCTTCCCTTCCGGGTCAATTTTTTTTTTTTTTTTTTTTGCAATGTCCTAAATTTGAATTCAATATTATTTAATTTGAAAAACATCTGCTTTAGAAGCAGCCAATTTTAAACAAATCTTTAGGAAAATTTATATTGCGATACAAAAATAGATGCTAATCGACGAAAAAATATTTTTCTACAACGTTTCGGTCCCTTCGCACAAGACAAAACTGTTGTCTCGCGAAGCCACGAAATTGTTTACTCGTCCGTAAAAAGGCTCTCCCGGTGCCCACAAAACAAAAATGGGGATAAGTGGCCCGGGAAAGGTTTCTCGATTTCGGGTTAAGAACCACGTGATTGAAAGAATTTATTCGTAAACTTTGTAATGGGAGGAGAAAATGTGGGTTAGAGAAAAGGGTAGAGCGTGGAAAAAGTACGTAAGATAACAAATTGGCTTTAATTAATTAATCAGAAAAAATCTTACCTTTAAGTGCCATAATTATATCGCGAGGAGAATACTTCCGATACTTTTAAACTATTTAAGATATCTGTTAATACTTAGGAAATTTCCAACATATCATCAGCAGCGAAATAGTAAAGAAGCGTAATCCTGCAATTTAATAAAAAGATTTTAACACATTTATCTATCATATTATATTTTGTCGACATCTTAATACTGTATTAAGAAAACCTCTTTATATAGCTTTAACGGAATAATTTCAAATATCGATTTTAATTTTAAAATATAACCAATTAAACACCCCTTTATCTTATATGTAATATTATTAACTATACGACAGAAAAAAATTTAATCTACAAACTCGTAAAGAATAAACGTAAATAAATTCTGAATTTTAAATTAATATTGTGTTATCGAAGAGCGCGGTAACACCGTATAGTACAGCTCGGCCACACATCCAACGTCGAAATGACAAATTCGATCGTTAATAATATCTCGAAGATCGACGAACCGATTTGGATGAAATTTAAAATATTTATCGTCGCAACGAGGACAACGCGAGTCTTAAATTTTGAATAAATTCGTCGAATTGTTCTGGTCTTACTCAATTCGAAATTCTGCAATTTTCTACGAGATTTACAACGAGAGATTTTTGCGAAACCGAGGTACTGGAAAATCTAGAACGAACGCACGCTTAATATGTCTTTCTAGAGCTAATCACTTTTTTGTGGGTTTTATTTAAAATATTAATTATTTATAAAATTATAACTCGTTTTTTAAATATTAACGTTTTATCGATCGTCTAAAACAGGAATGGGCAGCATGCGGCCCGCGTGGCATAAAATATGAATAAACGTATCAATTTCCCAGCTTAACGAGATATTCGACAAAAATTCACGCGTTATTTTCTACAACTTGTATTTGCGAATAGTTTTTTCGCCATTAATTCGGTAAAAATTAAAACGAGAAACCGACTAACGGACGCGTGGAAACGAATTTAAAACTAGCGGCGACTAATATTTGGCTAAATATTTCCGATATATTACGTTCGGATCGGTGCCAGAAGCTATATTAAGTATACCTACGCTAATTTATAATTATATACGAATAAGGAATTGCGATTTACCGACGGTTCCCCCCTCTTTTCTCTCGCGTGCGGCCCGCGTCGGTTCAAAAGTTTCGAAACGCGGCCCGTACGTGGAAAAACGTTGCCCATCCCTGGTCTAAAATGTGAAGCGAGGTTTTGCTATTACTTTTAATCGATTAATTAATAGAAGCCTAATGATTTAAAAAATATATTTATAAAATAATACGCCATTTTGTGGTTCTTACGTATTTACACGTAACGAGAAAAAATTATTGGAATCGTGTCAAATTTGACTCGCCAAGCTTTTTTTGCAAATCTCCGCGTTTTGAGGCTTTTTATCTACCGCTTTATATAGACGAGAGAATGTTTGTCTCTCTCTGTTATTAGCTCTATTGTATTCTTTAATTAATATATTTATTTTCCGAAAGTATAGTCTACCACGTAAACGCGGACACCCGTCCCTCTCCCGATTTCGTCCCCTCTTATTAACTCGATATCTCCTTCCCCGATCTGCACGAAATTTTATGCAAATTCCCCGAGACACCAAGGAAAGTATAGAGTTTTCGTAAAACTGTCGTCTTACGAAGTTATCGATACGTGAAAAATACTCGAAATCCCGTAAGAAAACTGGTGAAACCGAGTCGAAAAAGTCGAGCTCGGCAGAAACGTATAAATACAGGAAACGTTTGAAAATTATGGCGAAAGAATATCGGAAGCAGATTTGACGGTAAGATTTAAGGTGTAAATAAAGTGCGCATTACACAGACTACGACTACGGGAAGTTTTGGAAGAGGCAGTCGTTGTGGTAAAAAATCGAATAATAAGCATCGTCACGGAAAAAGGCTTCGAGCTTTACTTCGTGCCTTAAAGTCGTCGCACTACATTTATTTGGGTGAACGTTAGAACGTCTTTTAGCAGTATCGGCGAAGCGAGTTTGCGGCGCAAAGTAAAGCTCAAATCTTTTTTCCGTTTATTTTTATGGGAATATCGCTTCCTCCGAAATTTGCCGTAGTTGTAGTCTGTGTAACGACACTTTATTCACACGTCGAGTCTTACTGTCAAATCTGCTTCCACTATTCTTATGCCGTAACGTTCAAAAGTTTCCTTCGTCTAATGTTTCTGCCGAGCTCTACTTCTTCGACCCGGTTTCGGCAGTTTTTTTAATGGGATTTTTTAAAGTATCGCATATTTTAGACTATTTTAAACCGCGCAAAACAATTGCAATTTTAAACTAAATTTATTTTAACGAAAATACCATTGTTTATATTTTTCTCCTATTCTCTACTATTTCCCTGATGCTGCGACACAAAAATGCAAACCGACGTCCCATCCCGAGTCTCGATTAATTGAGCCGCAATTTGAAAAAAATTGTAGACCTATCAAATTCCCATTTTCTGTCCGTTTTTCCTCAATGTCGAAAAAAGTGTTAGATAAATTAACTGCGAGACCAGATATAAAAAGCGTAGAAGCATTAGATTCCACTTACCTATATGTGAACTTCCAATGCAATAGATAAGACGTTCTTTTTATAAAAAACATATTTTCCACTGTAAAGAAACTTAGATACACGACCGGCACGACTCCACTCTCGATGTAAATACATCGTGTACGGGGGCGAGACGTTTCGGCAATTATTCGAAGTATTTTTGTAACTCGTTTTGCCTCGTGGCACCTCTTTTTGCCAGCCTATTACGGGTTCATCCGGGTCCGCAACGGGGAACCGAGTCGCGAAAGGCGGGGCCGACATATCTACCATTCACCGACCCGATCGGATCCGATCCCGGGTCTCTCGAAGCGGTAGGCCGCTCTCCGGCCGTCAAATATTATTTGAGGTGGAAAACATCACATATTTTCAATTAAATAAATTAAAAAATACGACGAGCAATTATTTATTGCCACCTTTCGGGAATTCGGGAATCTTTCAATACGAAATAAAATAACTTACCATTTGCATAGGACGATCGCGCTTAGTTAATCGGGACCTCCCGACCCTATCGCTTTCGTGCGGTTTCGTTGTCCTTCGTGTCACTCTTTTTTCAATATTAAGGAAAGACGGGCGGACGACACCGGACAAACGACAGTTTGAATTAATAAATCTACATTTTTTTTTTTTTTTCAAATTGCAGCCCAACTTTGTGAGGTCACAATAAATACTTTCAAATGGATGTGTTACTCGCGAGAAAAATGTAACGCAGCAAAAATATATTACGATACGATGTGTTAGAATCGTAAATTTTTCTATTCGCTTTGTAATAGTTTCTCCGATAACTGCAATATTTGAAAAAATTTATACGAATCTTTAAATTATAAAGATAGTAATTTAGTATTTGATGCGGCGTTATCGGATTGCCTAATTTTTTACGCGCCCGTAGTTATTTCTTCGTCCGCATTTTTCGCATAGGAATCATTCCCGGTTAAATACTCGAGAGATTAATTTGATATTTTCCTTAATATTTAAAGCTAGAATCGATTCTTATATCCGCGGGGCTACGCGGCATAAAAAATAATAAAATTAACGTCGACGCATCCGATCAAATTGGTGAATAAATTATATATATTATAATCTTATATTTTATTTAAATTTACCGGTTTACGTACATACGAGACTATATTATTTTCAGTTACCGAAGTATATACAATTTAAACCATTTTATTTACTAACGCGTCAAAAATGCATTTCGGCTATTTTAGCTTAACCGTTTTCGGTTAACGGTCTAAAATACGGGAAATTGTTACGGAACAATACAGAACGTTTAAAAACACAAAATATATAGCATTTACAACTATTAAAAGAATATTAGAATTTGGCGCCAATTAGCCTACATACAATACGTGTAAAAATAACGACGACCTTCTACGCGTTAGATGTACGGTGCATAAAAGTATAAATGACACATCATTTAAAATAATCTTTTTCTTACACGTATATTATAATCTCGCGTTATAAAATATTGGCGAATTTTATTTCGGTGTTTACCTATACATTACGGTAAACGCATACACTTCGACGATTTCGTGTACAATAGTCTCGTACGCGCGATAGCCCGTAAATTTAAATACAATATAACAGTAAAATATGTATATAATAGACGTAATCGGGCAAGAAGCGGTTTAACGACGGTGTATAAATAAAACATTATTCCGAATATAATAAAAGAAAAACATCGTCGCTTAACGCACGAGCGGGACGGGAGCTTTCGTTTACGGGGTAAAGATACAATTAGCGGTTGGTCGATAGTGGCGATAGGATCGACGGCGGATTTATCGGCGACGTACCACCTCCGGAGTAAAAAATTTACCGTATTTAACATCGAATTTAGTCTATTTAATCGTAAGTAATTTTATTCGATTTTATTAAATTATTATTGTAAGTAATAACAATAATCGAATAGAGATTTTACTACCGTAACCTTCAAAAACAAACCGGATTAAAAAGAAAACCGACGTAAATCCCCGAGACCCGAAATAAATTACAGCTAACTGGCGAGTAAGATTAGCTTAGTTTATATTTTCGGATACGAAAAAAATAAAGATAAAATCTCGCTCCGGTCGATTTCCTTTTAGATGGCGGAAACGGGTCGAATAACGGAAATAGAAGATCCGATACGAGACGTAAAATCGGAGACTCTTGCCGGAGAATTCGTCGAAATTCAATATAGTAATATTTCGTAAAAGAACCCAAACTGCGCAACGGTAATCGTTATCTATCGGCGTACTAACTTAATTCTCGGCAGATACGGACGCAATTATTATTATTTTTCCAAAGAAGTACTTCCGCGTACTACCTCGAAAGTGCACAAATACCGAAAGAACAGTATACGCGTTCTTTCAATAATACATTTATAATATTTGTCGGACATTTTACTCGCTTCTTACCGGGCGACGTCGCGCGGCCGTGTCGATTCGAGTAAATCCGACGAGTCGTACCGAATATTTAAACGAATTAAGATAATCCGAAAACTTATAACGGCGCGTACGTTCGTTCGATATTAGAAGTTGGCCCGCGGTGTCGTCCGCCATCCGTTACTCTATACCAAGCTCTTGGCTCGGGATAAAATCTACCAACTTCGATCCTCGCGCCGATACGGAAATTCCGTTACCGGCAAATTAAATAATAATTTTCGACGTTTCGTCACGCCGGACGAAATCGAATTTTAAATTTAAATTTATCGCCATGTCATTTTAGTTAATCGAGAGACGTCGCCGTTCGTTCCGGCTCGCAGTTTCGGTTTCGAGCCTATAACATGGGTTTTCTTACGATACGGCCGAATCCGGACCGTTTATCGAAAACGTTTACGAGAACTCTCGTGGCTAATGTCGTATAGCGAGGTCCGAGATAATATTCCTTTATTATAATTCCGTAAAAATTGCCAAACCGAAAATTAAGAACTGCGTTTAATGTAACGAAGATCGAGTCGGTATCGAGTGGTTTCCGTTCCGTTCTTCTATAACCGTTTTATTATTTGAATTAATCGATCGTTTAATATACGAATTATTGTCGTAGTCGATAATATTTTTCGCCATTTGGCCGCGGTTAATAAGAAGGCTTTTTTAATCGTAGGCGTCGAGCGCAAAAACGGAGGCCGGCCGGAGAGAAACGAAACCGGAGATATCTCTAAAGACGTTCGGCCGAACGGATGCCGTTTCGAGTATCCCGCAGAGATAAAGCGATAGACGTTCGAACTGGCTTTCGGGTGTCCGTCCGTATTCTACGCCAATTGTTTCTCGTTTTAATTACCGATATTTACTCGAACGTATCGCGGAAAGGTAATTTCGAGTCGTAGCGAGAAAAATTTTAATAACATTTATAAACTTCTACTTAAAAATCTATTCCTGGTCGCGGTATACGATTAAACGACGTATTTATACGCGAATTTTATAGTACGAAATCGGTAAATACGGCTAAAGCTCCCGATTTAAATATTCTACCGTTTTACGTAATTTCTTTTATTTTTTATTTTTATAGAATTTTCTACGTTTTAAAAATAACTGTATAAATATTGAATAGTTATAAATAACTCGGACATTAAAAGTTACGACTGGGCACATTTTTCCGGTACGACAAAAATACGTAATTACGCGAATGACGCCACGGTACCGCAGTCGTATTTTCGAAAGAAGAATTTTATTTATTCGAAATCTACGTTTAACGAAAACATTAAATTATTATTTTATTTATAAACCGAATTCCGTAATTACTTTTAATAATAAGAATTAGAATCGTCGTATCGCGGCCAACGGACGAATCGGCTAAGGCCTGGACTTACCGTTGGCGGAGATCCGAGATCGACTTCGGGCCAGCGACTCCTCGCCAACTATTCTTGGCGGATAGTAATATCGGATGCGTGACGTTTCGTTTCGCGGTACTCCACCTTGGCGTCGTAGACGCGGTCGAACCCGCCACGCGTACGGTTACCGAGGCATTTTAGCGCCACGCGATTAAAGTAGACGTGGCCTACGACGATAACGTATTAGCGATTAGCGACGAGCGGTAACGACCGTAAAAAAATGTCATTTCTCTTCACTAAAATTTGCGTAATAGACGTAAAATACGGTGGTGGAAAATACGAAAATCCGTATCGAGGAAATGCTCGAAAATTTGTTAATGAACGACGAATTCGGTCGAGATATTCGTGGAAAGAGGATATACGAATAGATGATATTACTGCTTATAAATTTGGAAAAGTTACAAAATTTCCCGTAGACGAACTCCGAAAGGATTCTTCTTCCGTTTTGACCTTTCGTACACCGGCGGGGATTTTCTGTAATTTTATTAAATGCATTGCCGCTTACGTTTTATTAATAAATATTCTCGACGCCGATTTCTTTTTAATAGTTCGAATGCTCTTCGATATATTATCCATCCGATCTCGAAAAACATTACGACCCTAACGTCGTAGCGATTACTTCGTACGACTCGTTTCTGTCCAAGGCTGCGCTTTTTATTTAATTCGAACGGGCTCGAGACGGCGTATGAAAATTTCGAGTTCCGAGCGATACGCGCGTTTCTAGCGCCGACCACGCCCTTGGCTTTCGAACGAATAAAATGTCGGGTGCTCGATTAATATTTTAACGCGTCGAACACCGTTAAAAGCGGAAGTCTATACTTACGGTTCTAAATACGGGGCAGGGTTTCGAATGTTTTCGGAAAATATATGGCTCGAATCGTAAGAATTATAAAGAATTATACCGAGTGTAGACTAACGCCTATATTCGGCAATTTAGTAGAAATTAGTAACGAAACGTTTGGCGAAATTTCGTGGATTATTTAAACTTACTTAATTCGGTATCGAATAAAGCGTACCGGTGGCCGAGTGGATAAAACTACCAACGCCGTTAGTCGGTCGCGGAGTCGAACGTGGCCGAAGAGCCGGCCACTCGGAGTTTTCCGGATATTCTTCGCGTATCGAACGCCTAAAGAGGGGGCCCGTTTCTCGCGGAAAGTCCTGCCGGAAGGCGGCGCGTTGGCGGATCTCCCGAGTGTAGGACTTTTATTCCGTTATTTCCTACCGCTACGCGTTTAACTAATCGACAATGTTTAACGCAAAGTACTAATTTATAATATAAATTTCAAATTATTTTAGTTTAATTTTTGATACGTCCGAAGATTATTAACGGCGCGACGCGTGAATGACCCGATAACGGTCAATGGTTCCTAGAAAATATTCTATCGTAAACTGGCCCGTATAAAGGTGTTTCGTACGCCAATACTATTGTTATGTAACAAATGATCTTTGTGTTTATGCTTCTCGTTCCCGCAAAAAGAAAAAGAGGACAAAATTTGCTTTAACTAACGGTCACCGTACTAGTTCTTGTTCTTTTCTCACGAGAGTTACGAAACCCATTTATTAATAATTTAACAGTGGTTACAATTGTAGAAAATTTATAAAAAGCTAGTTAGAATTAAATTATTGAGCGTTCGAACGGTAATAAATTTACAAAACATAAATGTGAGAAAATAACAAAAAACCCACGATATCTACGGGGTAACGACATCCATCGCCGCACGATCCATCCTGCCCACCTCGAAATTCCTAAATTTCGAGATTACGTGAGTTTTCGGGCAACCTACATCGCCGATTGATGTTTCGAGTAAATATTCCGTCTTTCATTTTTATGTCGACGACTCCGACGTGTCGATCCTTACCTGGGTGGGTTCTTATAATTCTGGCCAAAGCCCATTTTGAAGGTGGTATATTCTTTCCTTTGACAAGAATTAAATCTTGTCAAAGAAAAGAATTGTCATTGTACTATTGGTTTCTGTTTTTTTTCTGTCCATTTCGGTCTATTTTGTAGTTGGCTCGGGTACTCCAAATGCCAACGATTCCAAATGTCTCGCATTATGCGCTGGAGTAAATGCCATCGGCTTAATCGATTCGGCTTAATATGCTGTAGATCGGGTTTTAGTAAAGAAGTTAGGGCTTCCCCGAGAAAAAAGTGCGCCGGAGTTAATGCCGATAGTTCATTCGGATCTTCACTAATTGGTGTCAGAGGTCGCGAATTCAAATAAACCACAATTTTATAAAATACAGTGGTCGATTCTTCGTAAGTAGGAATTTGATTGCAATTCGTCTCGTATGCTTCTTAGCAGATTTGATATTCGATTCCCGTAATCTGCCAAAATGTGGGGAATGAGGAGGAATAAAGTGATAGCTTATACCTTGATTACAACTATTTGAAATAATTTCCTGTTTAGTACTGTCTTTATTCAAAAATTGCAGTAACTTCCGAAGCTCGTTGTTAGTTTGTGCCATTGTCACTAAATATATCGGTGGGCTTACCTCTTCTTGAACTAAACCTTCTCGAAGCTGCTATAAAAGCTGCAGTTGTGAAGTCACTTACGACCTCGAGAGGGACTGTTCTTGTAGCCACGCAAGTAAATAACGTTAAATATGATTTCCAACGTTTTGTTGTTCTTCCACGTGACACCTTAATAGGAAATGGTCCTGCGTAATCTATTCCAACCTTCGAAAAAGGCCGCAGTTGCCGAACGCGATACTGCGGAAGGACACCCATTTGCTGACTTTCTTCCGAAGCTCGATCTCGAAAACAACCCATACAATATTAAGTATACCTCTTTACTGAAGTTCGAGTATGCGGAATCCAGAACAGTTGTCAAATCCGAGCTATCAACAGATTAATGCTCGGATGAAGCAGCGAGCTGTGAAAATATTGCACGGTGATTTTCGTGAGGTGATGTTTCTCTGGTAACAGTAGTGTCTTGCATCAAAACTAATCTGTTATTTGCATTCTGCAACTCGAAGACAGCACTGCTCATCGACAAACGGTGCGAGTGCGCGTAATCTGTGTCTTGAGTTATTTGTTTTAATTGCTTCCGAAACATCTCTAAAGCAACCCCGCTGTACATGTCGAACAATGCAGATCGCAGAATGTTTTATTTCTGTTGCAGTTAACTGTCCTATTTCTCTATTTTTTATTTCTTTTTTACAGTTGTTGATAAATCTTCGATGCATCCCTGCGATAAGCAAGGATACATTGAAGTTTTAACACGAAGATGACTTTCTTATATTCAAAGGATATTCAGTATCCGTTTTTTCTGCGAAAGCGACCGTTGTCTATTTTCTTTCTTCGTGAACATCATAATCATTGATTGTATTTACGTTCCTAGTTAGTTTCTCATCGTAAAGAAACCTTGGCCCATTCCACCATTGATCACATAAGTTTAACGTAGCTGGGTTAAGCCCACGTGACGCATAGTCTGCAGGATTATCTTTGGATTTAACATGCTTCCAGTGTTGTGGAGGAAGATAAGCCTGAATCTAACTTACTCTGTTTGCCACGAAAGTTTTCCAATTTCTAGGTTCACTTTTAATCTAAGACAAAGCTATAGTTGAATCTGACCAAGCGAAAATGTTTTTTTTTATTTATATGCAATTGTTGATTCACTCGATGCATTAGCTTACCTAAGAATTGTATAGCAGTTATAATCTAGGACAGGGCCGGATTTACATAAGGGCATTTGGGGCCTGTGCCCAGGGCCCCCACAAAACTGAAAAAAAATTATGTTTAAACATAATTTTTTTTCTATTACCGCGACAGCCTAGTGTGGCCTAATCTTGAGGGCAACAGGCAGAGAAAACCAAACCCGGGAAAAAACCTACGAAACATCGGAAAATTTCGGGAAAAAATTTCACATAGGTATTTTTCAGTTAAATTAAAATAATTAGTTTTACACAATAAAATATATGTATGTTTACAATAACCTTATTTTTAAATGAAATTTACAACTTCCTAGTTCAAATCTAATTGAAAGTACAGTATTTTGTGTAAATTTTCTAAATCATCAAATTTGCCTACTCTTAAAGGGCCCATCACCGAATTTGTGCCCCCTGGATTGGTAAATCCGGCCCTGATCTAGGAAGTGTTACAATTTTCAACGAAGCCACTTTAGTTTTTGCGCAGAGTATCTTGATCACAACATCTCCCTGAATTTGTCGCCTGCTGTACGCGACAGCAGCGTAAGCTCGTTCAGATGCATCAGCAAACACATGCTGTCGAAGTAGATATTTTCTGTCAATAGCATAATGTGGTATTTTTATTTCTATTAATGTTTGAAGTTCAGCCCTAAAGCCCTTCCATTGTTCTGCAATGACTGTAGGTAACAATTTATACCATGGTCCATTGTCCAAAGGCGTTGGAACATCATTTTGGCCTTGATTGTGACTGGTGCTAACCAACCCAAAGGATCAAATAGTCGTGCGATGGCTAAAATTACAGTACGCTTTGTAGGTAGCAGTGGCGTGCAGTCATCGGAAGCGATGGAAGCGCCGATTCCACCTTCCAACGACCTTCCCTCGTATTTTATAAAATAAAAATGTTCGTATTTTAACGTACTTCGCATTAATTAAAATTAATATTTTATTATAACAGCATTACGTATCTTTTACAAATTTCTATACTACGTGTGAAAAAAACGATAAGATCGCTATTGTATATTCGAATAATTCGGTGGCGGAAGGGATGTCGAAACCGGGTCGGTTTCCAATCGGCCAGATTATATAGGCATTGGCACACGCGGTTTACGGAGCACCAACCTCACCCGGTTTAGCCGGTAGAAGCGACGCACGCGTAAAGCGTCCAATTTTATATCCCGGAGCGGTTGTGGGCTGTTAGCCGCCCGCCCGCTAGATGTTCGGCCGCCCTCGCCCGATTACGCGAATCACGAGTAACTAGATCGACGGCGGGCAACCCCCGGCCCGCTTAGACGGCCGGATGGCCGAGCGGTAAAGGTGGCAGCCTACCGCTCTGGGGGACCCGGGATCGAATCCGAACGGGTCGAATAATCCCCAGGAATTTTTCGGGGGTGGTCCGTTCGGATATGTCGGGCCCCGTCCCTCACCACCCGGTCGCCCCATTGTGGGCCTGGCCGAACCCATAATGGGCCTACTAAAAGAGGCCCTCTTAGTGCCTACAGGGCGGAAAGAGTTAAAAAAAAAAAAAAAAAACCCGGCCCGCGGGCCGGCTACGGCCGGCGAAAAGTTTCTATCCGGCCCGCGAGATCTTTAATAGATTATTAAATTGGAAAAATAATAATTAATTAATAGTTATTTTCCCAATTTTTTGTAATTACAGTATTGAGGTTTCAAAATGGCCGACCGAGTATGACGTGTACACTTGCGCGCCGTTCGTCACTCAAGATCTCGTTGGATATTTTGCATCAACCCTGGTTGATGCAAAATATCCAACGAGATCTTGAGATGCAAATATATTGTTGGGAACAGGAAATCGAGAGCTAACCGTGAGTCTTTAAATTATCAAAATCGGACAAGTAGTTAACGAGTAAACAACGTTGAACCTTTCAGTCTTTGTCGACCCCCTTCGGGCCCCGATTGGACCCAGACTATTTCGTCGATAGTATCTGGCAGCTGGTTAAATCAGTTTCAAGTACAGGTATACCTCGTCTTACGTCGGTAATTGGTTCCAGGGGAGGCGACGTAAGTCGAATTTACTTGTGTAGTCGAAACTACGACTTACGTCGTAACTAAACGCCAATAATGGAGGAAACGCCAATAATGAGCACTTAAAAACCGCTAAATAAGACGACAACACAGAAACACAGATGTTTTCGTGGTTCGTTCCCTAGGATTTATGATGATTGTATTAACATTTACTGTAAATGTACATATTTTAATATGATTTTATGTGCTTTCAACGCTTTTCTAGTCATATTACGACTTCAATGTTTATGGCGGACGGATTTAAAGTCGAATAAACTGACTTAAACTCGATTTTTATTTTTCCATATGCTTTTTTGACAAACGACGTATAATCGGGAACGACGTAACTCGAGGTATACCTGTACTGTAAATCTGGTTTAAACTGATTAAGTAAAAGCCAAGTTATTCGCGATCCAACTTTTACAGCTAAACAAAGGAACTATTATCATTACGTGGTCGGTCGGTCTAGCCGATTGACGTGTACAAGCCGTTCGGCGTATTCGTGCTCCTAGGCCTTCCCGTAATAAAGCCATTCACCCAGTGTGTTCCTTCCTATTAACGGTAACTACTCTGGGTAACTGTGATAACTTAGTTGTTCCTAACGAGACAATTGGATTTATATCTGTCATCAGCCGTTTGACTAGCTGCTCAGCTATTAATCTGCCATTTATATTTTGAGTGTGGACCATAGTGTTCGGATAGCGACCATCATGGACTTACCAGAACAGGACTCGTTGGACACTATCTCCAAAGGGCTAGATATCATAATGCAGATCTTACCGGCTAACTCTTATGGCTCGATCTCGGTCAACAACAGGAAAAGGGTCAGGCAAGCAGCACTAGCCATGCATGCGGCTGCAAACAACTTGTATGGGATGGTGCTAGCATTACGCTCCAAAGAGAAGAAAGAAGGAGAAAGGAGCTATGCCGAGGTAGTAAAGAGGGGGAGAGTTGGTGGAAGCCGCACTACTAATATTATTGCAGAAACGATTGCGGCAAATAAGTTCTTGTGATTTCACTGCCTCCCTATCATTGAACCTGCTACTACTGAAAAAGGGGAGGCTTTCTGCCCGGAGGAAGTGATGCAAACAATACAAGAAAAAATAGACCCGACGAGTCTAAACATCGGAATGCGTAACGTCTTGACCATGCCGGGTAGAGGGATAAAGTTCCGGATGAAAACTGAACAGGATGTGCAAAATCTGCAAGAGGCAATAGAAAAGTTACCAGACATCAACGAAAAGGTCAGAATGACTAGACCGAAAAAAAGAAGACCGAGGGTCATATTACTCAACGTCCCTAAATCAGAGAAGAGGGAAGAGCTTCTTAGAAAAGTATACGAGCAGAATACGGAAATCAAAGAAAAATTTTCTCAGGAAAATTTCAAACAGGAAATTAAAATTACCCACGCCATTCCCTCCAATAAGAAAGCCGAATGTCGGCACGTAGTGATGTCAGTATCCCCGGCAATTCGCAGCCTATTAATCTCAATGAAACGGATTAGTTACGAATGGGGAATGCTGCTAGTTGATGACTACATCCCCATCATTCGCTGTTTTAGGTGCACTGGCTTCGGTCACATGGCCATTAATTGCGACCACAAGGAGCGCTGCAGCCACTGCACCAAAAAACACAAATTTAAGGAATGTCCCAACCAACAAGAAAGTCCTAACTGTACACACTGCATGAAGGCGAACAAAGAACAACCTGAGAGTCAGAAATATAATATAAACCACAATGCCTTTTCACCACGGTGTCCAATACTAAAAAGTTACAAAAGACTACTAGCGAGACATACTGTTTACGAATAGATCCTTGGATTGTCTTACATCTTACGGTCCTGATAACATCACAATGACTAATAACGCGTTTAGAATCTTGCAAATCAATACTCAGAAAAGCAAAGCCGCCTCATCCCTTGTCACCAAAACGGCGAACGATCTTCGATGCTGACATCATACTTGTACAAGAACCGTATACAGTCAAGGACCAAATAGCTAGGTTTGGCACATGGCAGGTCCTGAATACTGGAACTCCCAATGAAAGACCAAAATGCGGCATAATTGTTACAAAAACCACATCAACATAGCGTTAATTCCGGAGTTAAGCTCCAATGGAATTACTACGGCTGCCATCCATCATGGCCCAGTAGACCGTGTTAAGTATTTACTTCGAACTATTCGACAACGACGAGGAGTGCATAAATGAGTTGAGCGGCGTCCTAAGGAAACTGAACGATAAAACATTCATTGTAGCAGGGGACTGCAAAGCTAAATCCCCCCTCTGGTATCACGAGGAGGAGGATAATAGAGGGAGGCTCATAGAGGATCTGCTCAATGAGGTGGATGGCATCTCACTCAATACAACTGATATACCAACCTTCCAAACGGTCAGGGCGAAGGGCTGGACGGATGGCTGCCTAGCACCCACGAATGTTGGTAGATCCGTCCTCGACTGTCGGACTTTGCTTGAGGATTCTGATAGCGATCATCGTTATATCCTCACAACACTTAGTAACACCCACCACGCCGGACCCCAAACAGGCATGTATTATGGTACAGTGACGAATTGGGACCGTTTTAAACCGCTCTTTGCCGAACACTGGAGGAGTTACCAGTTCACTGATCTAAGTACTAGAGAGGAAGTGAACAACTATGTAAATCACATAGCATGGTCCCTTACTGAAGCCTTAAGCTTCTCATCTCATATAAAAACCAAGAAACAGCATACTCATTGGTGGGATGACAACCTGGAAAGAGAAAAACGACAAATCAGGAAACTGAGGAGTAGCTGGCTCAGAGAACAGAACACTGAAAGGAAAGAACAAAAAAGCAGAGCCTACGCTGACGCGCTGAAGCAATACAAATTTAATACTGTATTAACCAAACTAGAACTCTAGCATGGAGGAAGTACTGTGGGAAACCAAACATATCTCCATGGGTCGAGCCATACAGGATCGCATTCAAAAACAGAAAAAAAAGCAACTTTACCTAACATCATTGGGGGTAACTCTCAAAACAACTGCTATGACATCAGCAATAATATCCAAGGACTTTCAGATTACTACTTCCCGGAGGACGATTCAAACAATGATCAGCCACACCATCAGCGTGTAGTTTGTTGTGTGTTAGCCACACCACCTCGGCGAAAGAAAACCACTTGTCATCAGTGCTGATGTAGTTTGTGTCCACTTCAGCGAATCGCTCTGAAGTGGACACAAACTACATCAGCACTGATGACAAGTGGTTTTCTTTCGCCGAGGTGCAAAAGGCAATAACCACGGTGGCAAATAAAAAAGCTCCAGGCTATGATGGCATAACTGCGGAAATGGTAAAGAGTGCTTCTGCAGAGGTCCCTATTGACTTTGTTTTATTGTATAATGGCTGCCTCCAACACGGTTACTTCCCAACGAATTGGAAAATTGCCAATATCAAATTCATCCAGAAGTCGAATAATCCTATGGAGGAGAAGGACTATAGGTCCATAAGCCTGTCCGATCCTGGGCAAGGTTCTGGACGGATTGCTGATCAGCAGAGTGAACTGGCATTTAACCAAAAACAATCTTTTGAATAACAATCAACATGGATTCCGGACTGGTAGATCAACGATCACGGCCATTGACAGTGTAACTAAGTTTATCACCGAAGCTTGGGATCAAGATAAACACACCCTCCAGATTAGTGTGGAGTTCAGAAAGGCGTTCGACCACCTCTGGTGGCCTTCACTAAAACTTAGGCTTCGGAATGCCAGATGCCCCAGCAATATCTACAAGCTCCTAGATAGCTACTTGGCTGAGAGGAAGGCTAGTTTCCTATCTAATGGGCTAAATATTGTAAAACATGTCAATCGAGGATTCCCCCAGGGTTCCCGAAGTGGACCTGGACTATGGAACTTGGCTTACAATGATTTACTCAATACTTTTCCTGACGCTGACGACACAAAAATTCGAGGATTTGTGGACGATACCATACTTATGAGGGTAATAAGATCTTCCAAAAAATCAACCAATTCGTAATAAGCTCCACATTACCTATCAGAAATGTGAAGCGCTAGTATGCACCAAGAAGTCCAGACGTAAACAATTACAGCGACCCTTGTATCTTATAATTGATGGACACAAGATTAAAAATACATACCATCTAAAGTACTTGGAGGTCCTAATTGACCCCACCTTAAGCTGGACAACTCACATCGAAGAGCTTTGTAAAAATGTCAAACAAAAAGCAAACATGCTCTACCATATTGCCAGAAATACTTGGGGCATCGGACCAAAACACTGTGGCCTAATCTATAAAGGGGCAGCAGAGCGGAGTTAGTTTACAATCCAGATCGAATCAACTCGGCACATCTATATAGATGGCACGAAAAATGACAATGGTACTGGGGCAGCGTCAGTTGTTTTCAACACTGGCACAAAGAATATTACCCACGAGGAGTATTACAAATCGAATGACCACTGTTCCAGTAACCAGGCCGAACTTTGGGCCACGAAAAAAGCCCTACAACTAGTCACAACTAATATAAAAAAGTTCACGGGATCTATCGAGTTCATCACCGATGTAAGTTGTCGACATCTAGCGGCAATAAGTTAATTGCGCGTCAGGAAACTTAGGGACTGATCGTACGCGGGTGGTGGCGGCAGAGGCAAAGACGACGAGTGTCTTACAATAACCGTTTATTTTAACATTAAAGCAAACTTACAAAAGAATAATATGCGACGCGATCTAGATCGTCTGCGGCAGAAGGAGCTCCGGATGACGGCGGTCGGAGGTGGGATGTCGAAGTCGTCGGTGAAGCCCCGGGTCAGTCAGGCAGAAAAGTCCGAGGGGTCGGTGAAGGAGTGGGCCGCTGCTTGGAGTTCCGTGGTTCACTTCCTGGTAGAAAGCTCCGTCGTCTCCCCTTTCGACCTCCATTCGGGGAGTAGTTTACTGGCGTGTTTTTACGATAGTTCCGTATAGTTGATGGGAGTTAAAAAAAAACTCCATTAAAATATTTGATATATTTATTCCGCGTTTATTCCGCTCTCCCGTCTTATATTACTTACGGATTTCGATGTTAAACCGGTGATATTACGATTTAGTACGTCCCATCCGTAAGCGGATGCAGAAAAAACGTGTACAATTCTAGTAGTGTTAAAAAATTAACCGTTACTTTGGCAGCATCGTTTACAACCAAATTTAACGAACGAGACGTACAATCGGTACAAAAAAAAGCTCTAGAATTTATTTTCCTTAAGTTTACGATTTATATATCCGTTGTCGTAAAAATTTGTCTTTCCACTTCTTTCCCGAGACTACAGATATTCGAGTACAAAGTAACCGGTTTCGACTTATTTCTACTTAAGAAGTAGTTAAATAATTAAGAGATCAGGGAATGGGGACATAAATAAAACCCTGACGAAAGAGCCAGAATTTTACTTAAACAAAAGCTTAACCAAACCGATCACTATCTCGGTATAGTGGGGAACTGATTTCCGTGTACACCTGGTATTAAAACGAATTAGTTAGAAAACAAATGACTATTAAGTTTAACGTATTTAGATTTTTACAGCTACGGTGAGAAACGTTTAAAATTTACGACAGCCCTTTGGCGTCCTTCGAGATATACTAGTGACGCGACAAAAGAGGCATTCGACATCGACCGGTATCGGCACCCTCGGGATTTGGCGACCTAAGTGTCGCACACCTACCAGGACGTCTCCGATTCCATTCGTCAGCCACTCGTAGGGAGCTACAGTATTTCACTAAGTGGATTGTTTTAAGATTTAAAAAGTAAAGAATATTTTGTTATTTTTATGTACGTTTCTTCGCAAAGTTATACTTAATTATAAGTTTCTTTAAAAGTATATTCGTACAATCGAAGAATACTTTTGTACTAGGCATGTATATTCGTCACACATTTTGCTTTACCGAATAAGTTTTTATAATTTATTTTTAATTTTAGCCCTTATATCGTGGCTAGCGATTCGGAATGTAATTGTGATATTAAAAATACATTTAGAGAATAAAAGGGCGACGACGGAGAAAAGGGGGGTCGGTTACGTTTGTCGTTTGGCCTGTGCGCGTGCGGACGAAATCGAGGGGACCCGCCGATATCCACGAAATATTGGCGACTACGAAGATCGACCCGGATCACGAGGTATGACCCGAATTTATGTAAACTCTCCCTCCGCGAATCCGAACTCAGGCGACCGACGCTCGCCGCTTTTGTAATTGTCATGTTAGCTTTAATAAATCATTGTTATTGTTTTATCCGTTGTAATGTCCTTTATTCGAATGTCATCATCCGCCGCTCTACCGTCGAACCCATTCACTTCCTCCACTCGCATCCACTCGCGTAACGCGTAACTCCTCCGAACCGCCATCTTGACGTGGGCAGGTCTCACGGACCTGTTAGCCGACAAAAAGGAGGAACGAGAAATCGGCCGCCTCCCGGCACCCACAAATTGGTTTTTCAGGAGTGGGGTTCGACTCCTTCGAAATATCGATAGAGCGGAAAGGATCATATTCGAATAAAAGGGACCATTCCAGTCGAAGTAGGGACCTAAGTCATAGAACTACTTCCGATACTGTTCCTAGTCTGTCTTCCTAAGCTAATTAAACCTATCGCAAAAAAATGGAGGGCAATCCACAACCCGCGGTAGGACCAGCTCAAGCGAATCCGAATCCAAACCCCCTCACCCTAGGAGGGTTGGGCGGAATCATTCCACTCCTGCCCGTATTTTCCGGAGAAACGGGAGGTCTCCGAGTTACGGATTTTTTTGACTCGTTAGCGGACGTAACGAAAGTCGCGGCATGGTCAAAGGCCCAAATGCTGGCCGTAGCCAAGCTCAAACTCACCGGGATAGCTCGGGAATTCGTACGGAAGGATAGAAGAATTAAAGAGGTCGACGAATTTGACGAGTTCAAGCGCTTAATGATCGCGCGGTTCGAAAGGGAACCTTATTCGTTTAGGCTTAGTAAATTTTATACCTGCGTCCAAAAACGGGACGAGGACGTACAAACGTACGCCGCCCGACTTCAAGCGCTCGCGATGGAAATCGAGATCACGCCGGAGCCCGGAGCCGACGCCGCAGAAGCCGCTATTATTCAGCGCATTCAAAGAAAGGAGTTAGATGAACGGTTAAAGGCGCAATTTCTTAACGGAATAGATATAAGGATCCGCCAGAGAGTAATGAGTCGCCAGGCTGAAACTTTTGATGAGGCGCTCAACGCAGCGATCAGTGAGGAGACGATCGAACAGCTCACCTCTCATCCGCGGGGAATAGTGCAAACAGTCAGAGATAGCGAGCGGGTGACAGACTCCCCCTCACAGGACGAGATAGCTCAACTAATGTCGGCTATGCAGGAACTTACAGCCAGAGTGGAAAGACTAACCCGAACCTCATCGACAAATAATGCTAGAACCCCTCCAGGGAAACGAATTAATCGAGGGAATCAGAATGATCCGCCTTTCCAGCGAGGAGGATACCACCCAGTTAATACTAGTCAAAACTATAGGAACCGGAACCCCCGCGATCGCAGAGATACTAATAGTAACGCTTCTCCTACGCGTACACGAAATGAACTTCCCAGGAGGCGCGAAAGCGAAATCGATCAAAATAGCTCGCAACCTATGGAAGAAAATCGGAACGGATGGACAGGTATTATTCGAAGCATCCAAGGTCAGCGACCTCGATATAATTACTCCCCTTATCCTGTACCCAAGCAACAGCGACACTCTACCGAATCGAGTAGGAACCTTTCTCCACCCCAAACAGATTTGTCCGATGACCCTGAGACGAGGTGGAAAGGCAGGATCGGATTAACGAGAACCTCTTCCAGACCTAAACCTATCATTTTAGTTTACATTAATAATATTCCTGTGAAGATGCGCGTTGATCTCGAAGCGGAAGGCACGCTTATATCAACTAATCTAGCAAACAACTTGAAGGGTAAAGCGCCCGTTAAATTTGGTATCAAAGGGAAGATGGCAGGTTCACAGGGAAATTCCGTTCCGACCGTAGGCACGGCGGTTCCCATCTTTAAATTAAGGGGACACAAGTTCCCTCAGTTTTGCAGAATCGTTCGAGCAGAGATCACCTCTCCGTGTGACGGCATAATAGGGCGAGACATTCTCGAAACGTTGCGATTGAATCTCGATTTCCATAATAGCCAGGTGATTCTACCGGATGGAAAGGTCGTTCACTTTTGTTCACCTTCCAAACCCGTAAAACGGAAGATAAAAGGATCCAAGAGTCAAGAGAGACGTCCTCCCGAACCAGGTCAAATACGAACGCTCCGAGCGCCTTTCCCCAGGGACGCTATGACACATCGGAAAAAGAAACGCCGAAGAAAGACGGCCCATAGGAAGATTAAGCGACCGAAAATACAGCGGAATGACGCTGACATGACCGTCGATCAATCGGAGGCATCACCTGTCGAAGACGCATTAACGACCGTGCTCCCTTCACTAACAGAAGAGCAATTTAATCCCAGCGATGAAACGGAACCAACAACCGCCCGCGAGAAAGTCCACCTGCGGCAAACCCAAAATAATGATCAGCTCACAACCTTGATCGCAACCGCCGAGCTTGATCAAGCCGCGTATCTCGACCCGTGGGACGAATGTATCTTAACCTCTATCCCCACTCAATCCCCTACGGGAGAAATAGTGGAAAGGGAAAGTGAGGAGGACACCGAGCATGGGGACTCAGAACGCGAACAATCGGAAACCGAGGAACAAGAAAGTACGCCTCCATACGCGCTACGTAGCCGCGGCCCTGTCCCCGAACAGCCATGGGTAATGACGCGGCCAAACCAAAATCGTAGTCGCATCCCGCGGTTCGTTTCCCCCGCGACAAGCCGACCGTCATCCCCTGACGAGAATTAGACTAAGAACGAGAAGCCTCCCCTTTTTCCCCTCCGGCTTTGGGAGAGCAACTACACGTTCGAACTCGGTTTCTGCCATCAGTCTCCGCCATCAGTAACTCTTTCCCTCTCCTTCCAGGAAAAATGACTTCGACGGAATTGGACCAGGCATACGCTTCCTTCGTGACGTGCCCCATCTGTTATGAGCTCGCGCAGGCGCCGGTGTACCAGTGTACCAATGGCCATCTCGTGTGCGCCAATTGCAGATCCCGAATCACTAACTGCCACACCTGCCGTGAGGCTCTCGGAAATATCCGGAGTCGCGTGGCGGAACAAATAATCGCCACGATGCTGGTACCCTGTATAAATCAACGGTTCGGATGCCGAGAACTGTTTTCCGAGGCGGACCGGGAAATTCATACGCCACTTTGCACATTTGCGCCATTACCCTGTCCTATTTTCGACTTCAATTGCCCTTGGGAAGGAGCTCCAACGGACATTACAGCCCATCTACGGGACAATCACCCACAAGTCCCTTTCCTCCCCAGATCCTCCCTCCTTATTCTTGGAGTTCATACGGACCAACCCTGTTCTCAGGTGTGGGCTGCTGTATTAGAGTGCCATAACCAAAGGTTCCTTGTAAAGGTCAAAAGAACCTCCCAAGACCCACCTATTTTCAACATCAAACTCTATCTTTTGTCCGACCCCTCAACTTCTAATTTTTTCTATACCATCACCTGCCGAAAGGGCCCACACACTCTTCAATGGACCTCAACCCACATTCCGCGGTACGGCCATGGAGATACCTATGACTTCTATGCTCCCCTGGAACTTTCCGCGGAGTCCTTTAAGGCGTTCGGAGCCTTTAATAATTTCAAATTTAGTATAGACATTAAGGTCGAGTCTGTCTAAATCCTAACTACAACCCTTTTCCAGACATGGACCAAGAAGGGGAATGGTGGGAAGACACCGATCTCCACCCCGGTCTCGCCTCCCGAAGAGCCAGAGGTCAGCGCTGTCTCACTGCAGGCAGCGCTGAGCTTTAATCGCTCTCAGCGCCGACACCGTCCTGTCCCCGCCACCCTGCTCCTCCCGAGTTAACCACCGCTGTCCCCCGGAATTAGAGGCGGCCTTCCGAGACGAAGTAGTCCGGGTGGAGGAGTTTTACCAGGGAGGCAGGGGACGAAGACAGGTGGCCGAGGGCGCCGCTCCAGTACCCGGCCCAGCCGCGCGAGCTCCCCAGTCAGCGGCCCCAGCGGAACCCAACACTGGCTCGTCCTCTTCTCGCCGCCGCCCTACCGACAGAAACCGAAGCCGAACGGCCACTTAAGAAGCACTCCCGTTTGTTTGGATACTTCCGGATTCTACATTGTAGTCAGAAGACATTGTCTCTGTACATTATATTACTTTACATTACTTTGCTTATAGTACATTATTTACATTATATATTATGAGTATTTATCTGTACATATAGTGCTCAATAAATTGTGCCTTATATTAATCCACCCCTTTGTTCCGTGTTCGTTATTTATCCGGTTGTATTGTAGCGACCGACAACAATCGCAAGATAATCGACCCGAAGAAACCCGTCTTCAAGAAAGGGAAACTAGCCCGCTTCCGGGAAGTAACACACCGTTACAGGAAACTCCCCGGAGCGATATAACACAACTAACCTCCACGTACCGTTGTTCGAACGTATTAACGCTACCATTTTAAGGCCTTTTTGTTTAACTTTTCTCGTTCGAAGGTTTTGACTATAATATAATCATATAACCATATATATCATCTATTATATTAAATATTCCATATATTCGAATTTTAGTTAGCCATTTTAACGAATTTAATCGAATTTTAACGTTTCGAATTATAAGAACATATTAGCTTCCTTATCTAGATTTAAGTTAGAATTTTATTATCCTAGCGACCTGAGGGAGAGTAACCCCATTTATAACTTTTTATAATGTGTACCTCGATCCGAGAACAAATCGTCTTTTCATTTCAAATAACTGTTTATAATTAACTTTTGTGAGTACCAATAGGACGACATCCTCGCCGCAACGGACTAAGACTATGACGACCCACCAAAATTAATCACCGCACCGAGTTTCATACCCGACGACACCGCCACACTACCACAAACGATATCAAGACACCACTCACCGGAATCCTCCAGCCCTCAAGTTCCTGTTTAACTTTGACATTTGTGCCAGACATAGAACTATTACCAACACTGCCGGACTACCAGTAAATACACTACTTGTTGCTGTAGCCCGAGGCGAACCCAAAGTTTTCACATAACGTGCGAGAACAACGAACACTCAAGACCTTGAACTTTACTCTCGTGCCCAAGTGACGAAAGAAAACTACGTCTGCACCACGTGCCAGCTAGGAAGCAACCCTACTTCCGGGAACACCGTTGTTATTTACCAACCCACCGTGGTCGGTTTAACATAACAGCTTATTGTAACGCGCGCCCGATTAATCCTTGATTGTCGCGTAATCATTAAATTGTTAATGTCGCCAAGTAAATCGTGAAAAAAATTCGCCATATAAATCATTGTCGCGACTAATTAACGTCGCCTGTAAGTCACCAATCAGGGAGAGACAGCGCGCTTAAAATAGCCATCCTCCCCGAAAGAAAAAAAATCGAACCTGCCCTTCAGGGACAGCTTCGATTTTAGAAAGCCCAAGGTGGTGTGAGAATTCGGACCCACCGGAATTTGGCCGGTAATGATACATCCCTTTCCGCGCGAGTAGAAGGAAAAGGGATATGAGTCAAAAGATAGAAAAAATGAATCAGGAGGAACAAGAGTCGAAAAACGCGGGTTGGCGAACCTGGAACTCGTGACCGAGAGAATAAAAGGGCGACGACGGAGAAAAGGGGGGTCGGTTACGTTTATCTCTTAGCCTGTGCGCGTGCGGCCAAAAAGTCGAGGGGAACCGCCGGAAATCCACGAAATCGTATCGACTGTGAAGATCGACCCGGATCACGAGGTATGACCCGAAGTTTTGTAAACTCTCCCTCCGCGAATACGAACTCAGGCGACCGACGCTCGCCGTATCTGTAATTGTCAAGTTAGCTTTAATAAATCTTTGTTATTGTTTTATCCGTTGTAATGTCCTTTATTCGAATGTCATCATCCGCCGCTCTACCGTCGAACCCATTCACTTCCTCCACTCGCATCCACTCGCGTAACGCGTAACTCCTCCGAACCGCCATCTTGACGTGGGCAGGTCTCACGGACCTGTTAGCCGACAAAAAGGAGGAACGAGAAATCGGCCGCCTCCCGGCACCCACATATTAGTATTAATTTAAATACGGAGATAATAATGATGAGGTCATATATTATGCAAATAAGGAGAAATTGCAATAAAAATATCCTTATTCGACGATGTGTAGAAAGATATTTGGCGGTTCGAATGCCATCGAATTTTTATGGCGACATTGACGTAAAACAGAAAAATAGCACCGTACGAGCCACTATAATAGTCTTAGCACTGCGAGTCGTTTTATTGTTTTTGTTTATTCTTAAAATGCTCTGGAGGATCTTTATGCGTTTTTATACGCAAAACTTTTCTGCGAACAATTATTCTAGGTTTAACGAGTGGACAAACAACCGAGCGCTATTTTGATGGCGGGTTCGCCTCTAATCAACGGTTTCTTCAAACTTCTTCCACCCTGTGATCACTAAGACTTTTCACAATCATAGTGCGAGTTTGGCCAGGTTCACAATGCCGAGGAGGCGAGATCGGGATCCGACACGCCCGGACACACCACCCATTCGGGTTTTTCGACGGTCCGGATTCGAACTCGGATCCACAGAGCGGTAAGATTTCACGTTAACCGTTCGACCAACCGTCCGATGGCCAGGTGGAGTTTTCAAATTTTATTCACGTATCCGATATCTAAATAGGAAACAATTTCCTATAGAAAGTCCTTCCGAGAGGCATCTCTTATTGGCAGATGGTCCAGGCGTCGGGTTGCCTTATTTCATTAATCCCTTATTGAATTCATAGAATGTCTTGTAAGGAGCTAATCGTATAAGGCAATCGGTTGCGCTTATTTTCCTATCATAAAATTAAGTATAAGTTAATAAATACGACAAAATATGAAGAATTTTACCTTTGCATCGACAACTTTGATTAAAATTTGACTATCGACTCGACAATTAACGGCTGTCCGACCCAAAAACGATAAAATTTGGAGAGTTAAAAGTAGAAAATATAAACACAAAAATAGTATTAATGGATGCTCAGAAATGATAATTTTATTATAAAATTAAATACAGAAAAATCACGGAGGTCCTCACATCGGTAATGCGCATTTTCTTCCTTAAAAGTATACCTATCAATATAAACAAATTTTTCAGAAAATTTGTTTATATACACGCGTGGACACCCATTTATTCATATATAGGTGGGAATCCTCAGTCATTTTTAAGCGCTATCTAACTACACGAATTCAAATTACGGAAAAGAATTTCTCTCTTCGTAAGACAGTAACAAATGTTGTATTCTGCGAATCCATTAATTTAATTTATGTATTTATATTATAATTTATCGTCAATTAAACGAGACGAACTGACAATTTCAAATTCGGACGAATTTATATCATTTAAAACATATTTTAAAGTGACGACGACGAACTGTACCGAAAGAAAATATTACTTCCGAGTATGGCGATAATCACGTTTTTTAATCGCATTCTGGTGTATATTTAAAAAATATTTAAGAAAAATGTAAAGTACTATTTTTTTTAGTAGCTTAGGAAACCGACTATAATTACGGTCGGTGAAACTTCCGTTAACCTAACGGGTACTTTACGCGGATTCGAGATTAGTTTGCCAGGCCTGGGCTTTTAAGCATGCACCGAAAGATTAGTAATAATAACGACAAATATCAAGTCATATCAAAAGTTCAAATATATTTAATTAGCAACTATGAACGTACTACGTACAAATATCAATAATTCCAAACAAAGTTTATTAACGAAAAATCAACGAGTCAACCCGACAATAAACTGAGCTACTTAGCTTAACTTAATAGTAATTCCCCTTTGAAATTCGACAAATCAAATACTTAGAAACTATGAACAAAATCTCTTACTAATTAAACGTCTATCCGTCACCTCACTATACGAAGAAAACTATTTCCTCGATCCTTTCGATATCGTCAAATCGTCAATCGAACTCCTCTTGAGCACCTTGGATCGTCCAATTATCAATCTGGACTTCTATCGGAAAATACTTCGCTTTCGAATTAATCTCTCTCAAGTCGCCTCGATTTGGAATTCACCTCGGTTTGGAACTCGCCTCTCCTTCTTCGGTTAACGTACGGGTTTTATACTGTGAGGTGACGTCACACTTGAGCTGGGTTACTCCTCTTATTTACATACTTAGTTGCTAACATTAACTTTCTGTTCTGGCAGCTTTAAGTTTCCGACAAAGCTTATAAACCGTTTACAAAATATTTATCATAATTTTCTGGGATGTTTAAGACGGTTTATCGAGTATTTCTCTACCAGTGATTGTGGGGACTCTCCCCTCCATTTTTTTTCTGCGGACCGGTTACTTCCGCCGGGCAGCGCAAGTGCGCGAGATGTTTCCTACGGCGCTTATTTCTCCGTGAGTTGTTTTATCTTCATTTTTCATTACTAACAAGAGAGTGGTGGGGAACCTTCGTCCTAAATAAACATAAACCCCAAACAAAAGATAATAAAACGGAAATAATAATAAAATAAAAATAACGTTCGGACTCAGTTCCTTACAAACTCTAAAATTATCGAAAATTTGTTAAAATTATAAATATATTTTCTATTTTAACTCTCCAAATTTTGTCGTTTTTGGGTCGGACAGCCGTTAATTGTCGAGTCGATTGTCAAATTTTAATGAAAGTTGTCCATGCAAAGGTAAAATTCTTCGTGTTTTGTCGTATTTATTAACTTATTTTCCTCTCGTAAAATTAAGTATAAGCGCAATCGATTGCCTTATACGATTAGCTCCTTACAAGCGATTCTACGAATGCGATTGTGGGATTAATGAAATAACGCAACCCGACGCCTGGACCATCTGCCAATAAGAGATGCCTCTCGGAAGGACTTTCTATAGGAAATTGTTTCCTATTTAGACGTCAGATACGCGAATAAAACCCGGAAAAGTCCACATTGTTAAACGACGCGGGAAGAAGTGAGCGACAAACAATACCGGTGTTCGGTGGTGTCATCTATTCGACCACCGACGGACGCGGTAGTTGGAAAGCGCTACTCTGAAGTTCGTATTGCGCAGGAATTCCACCCGCTTAATTGCTAATTATAGATACGGACGCAACGATAATGTATGGTCCTACACCTTCTTTAATTGGGAGAAATCTGACAGATCTCGCGACAGCCACACTAGATTAACCAGTGGCATAATTCGTGAAACTGGCATTTACGAATTACTTCGTGAAAATCTTTTATAAATATTGAATTAGCGAATCAAATTGCTTATATTTTTTTCAGCAATGTCTTCTACTGTGGAACGTGTAGTTTAAGAACAAACAAACAAAGTTTCTGCAGCGCAAAATGTTGCTAGCAGTTCATTCGGTAGGACGAGATTTTACTTTTTGTTGTTATTGTTTTATCGAAGAAAAATTTTATTCAAATTTTAATTACGATTTTCGCCAGCATGTGGCGCTGTTTAGAGAGCGATGCCCTTAAGCGTAGACATTTCAAATCTCTATACTTAATGACTTCTGAAACTGGAACCATCGAAACTGTTGGACTGATCCAACAGTTCCACGAAATCAACAAATAGAAAGATTATTCCTTTGTATGCGGAAACGAAATGGCGGCAGTGAAAGACGAAATGACATCATTATCGAGAATATACTAATAAATAAAATGTTTTTGGTTGTTTGCAATTTATTAACGTGCGGTAATTGCGCGTGGTAAAGCCATATGTTTAATTTAATGTTCGTCTGTATCCATTCTAAGTTTTTCGATCAATCCGCTCCAAAGCTTTCATACTTATTCTCTGATCTCTGAGGATAATATATCGATAACACGAGACTCGGACACTCCACTCTTCTCCCAATTTCATCTCCTCGACACAAAGTGATAAACGAAACAACGGTAAAATAATCAAACTTTATTATCGTATTCATTTTAATGTTTATCCTTCCTACTTTTAAGCCGGACAATTCCGGACACATCTGCAAATCTTATATATATATATATATATATAAGTTAGCGATGAACCCAGCATTGCTCGGGCAAAAACTAACAACGGCAAAGATTACGATTATTAGATTATTCCGTACTTCTAACACTTCTATTATACATGTATACCTCGAGTTACGTCGTTCTCGATTATACGTCGTTTGTCAAAAAAGTATATGGAAAAATAAAAATCGAGTTTAAGTCATTTTACGCGACTTCACATCCGTCCGCCACAAATATCGAAGTCGTAATATGACTAGAAAAGCGTTAAAAGCGCATAAAATCGTATTAAAATATGTACATTTACAGTAAATGTTAATACAATCATCATAAATTCTAGAGAACGAAACACTGTGTTGTCGTCTTATTTAGCGGTCTTTAAGTGCTCGTTATTGGCATTTTCCACCGTAGTTCGACTTAAGTCGTAACTACGCAAGTAAATTCGACTTACGTCGCCTTTCATGGAACCAATTACCGACGTAAGGCGAGGTATACCTGTATTTTATTATTGGGATGCAATTTATGAAAATTGTAGACCTATAAATCCCCACTGTCTTTCCTTAATCTGGAGAACGGTGTTAGAGAGATGAAAGACCAGACCAAATACGTACAGATTATGCACATTTGTGTTTTCTAAATAAATTTTTGTTCGTCTCCTTTATAAATGAATTTATCTATTTGTAAGGAAAAATTGAAAGTGTCTGTAGAAGTAATTTTCTAAAATATCCTTTTTCGTGATAGTTTTAATAATCTATATATATAATCGAGACGAGTTGATAATAATAATAATAATAATAATAACTCTCCCGTGGTCACCACCTGGTCGTGGTGGGAGAGCCCAGTAATTTTACTGATCCATAGGGCAATGCAGGCTGGAGCACAAGCTCCTGGTAGGGACACCCATGCCAGTAAGGTCTATGGGGAGAAATGAAGCTAAGAGTGACCACACCCACATTCTGTGGAGATATTTATTATGGTGATAACTAGATCAAAGTGTGATACCGGCTCGGACGTCGCCCGGGTTAACAAGGTCCGCGTTCGTGGGTTAGGCAGAGGCTCACGTTCGAAAAATAGGCCACAGTCTCCCTTGGTTACCGGTGGCGAAAGCAGCACCGGCCCAAGCATGGCTACTGCAATGCCCTCAACAGATGTGAGGAACCAACCCAGCCTTGGTGTTTCTGTGGCAATGCATCCACAGACCACAAAGGCTGGAAAACCACGCCAACGGATGAAATGGACAGTAGAAATGAACGAGTTTATCATCCGTACTTACTACACCATCACAAAACTCGAAACAAACATGACAGCATACAGACAACAACTACACCATAGATTCACACAACAGTATCCTCACCTCACTGTCACCGAACAAAGGGTTGTTGATCAAAAAAGAACAATTATACACAACAACCTTATTCCACAAACAACACTTGAACTTATCAAACAACAGGTTGCTGATCAAATACATCAACAGACAGAAACATCTAACATTAATGAAGATCATGTAACCTGTCAGGATAATCCAGCAACAAGCATTGATAATAACACACATACAACAATTACCACTAATGATACTACAGACACTTCCTCATCCATCACTGATAACATAGACATGGATTTAGTTAATACAGCTCTCACATATATTTCAGGAAACACTCACTAAATATACAGGCACAGATCCCACACAAAGACCACGAATACCAAAAATCAACACGTCGAAGGAAGTAGGAAAAACACTAAATTATGTAAACACTCACTTACTACCACACTACATTCATTCAATTTCTACACTCGCAGACATTCATACATTAGTTTATGCTGGGGCAGTCACAGTAGTGACACACCATGGACTGAAAGTACAATCACAGACAAATACACAGAAAACACAATTCTATCACAAGCCTGCCTGGCAGAGAAGAATAGAAATCACAAATAAATGACATTAGACAGCAATTAGGCAGGCTGACACAATACACTAAAAACAACATAACACCCAAATTAAGGAAACAGCTCAAAAACATTTTCAAGAAAATAAAAACACACACAAAACATGAACATCACAACACACACATTACAGAATACATTGATACACTAAAACAAAAACTTGCTGCCAAAGCACGTAGACTCAAACGATACAAAACATGTACACTACGAAAACAACAAAATAAATTATTTACAAACAATGAAAAACTCTTTTACAGACAAATTAATAACAAAGCAAACACTGATACACAGCACAGTGGCACACCAACAGAAGAAGAACTCACAACATATTGGTCTTCTCTTTGGTCCAGTGCTGTCACGCACAATGCTGATGCAGGCTGGATCGAGGAGGAGAACAGAAACTTGCACAACATACCAACTATGCCCTGTGTTGAAATAAACATACATGATTTCCAATACACTGTTAACAGAACACACAACTGGAAGACACCTGGTGTAGACAACATTCACAATTTCTGGTACAAAAAGTTTACATCACTGCACCAGGAACTAGCTAAACACCTAACACACATCATCATCAATCCACAAGACATGCCAAATTTTCTTACTCAGGGCATCACCTACATGAAACCTAAAAACAACAATACCACAGACCCCACACAATACAGACCAATTACATGTCTTCCCAACACTCTACAAATTATTGACATCCTGTATCGCAAACAAAATATACAAACATGTTGAAGAACACGACATTCTAACAGAACAACAAAAAGGTTGCCGTAGAAATCACAAGGGATGCAAAGAACAGTTACTCATAGATTCAGTCATTCTACGGCAAGCACACAAACAACACAGAAACATACACATGGCATATATAGACTACAGAAAAGCATTCGACAGTGTTCCACACAGTTGGCTGCTACATATTCTACACATGTACAAAATACATCCATCACTCATTGCATTCTTTCAAAACACTATGCAGCACTGGAGAACAACACTACATCTCAGGGTTCAGTAACACTTCCATACAAACAAACCAAATTTTTATTAGGCGAGGAATTTTTCAAGGAGATTCCTTGAGTCCTCTCTGGTTCTGCTTAGCCCTGAACCCATTATCCAACATGTTAAACAACACGCAATATGGTTACAATATCAGACACAAAAAACAACACAGTTTACACTGTCACATCTCATGTACATGGATGACATAAAACTTTATGCATCCACACAAAAACAACTTCATCAACTCCTACAAATCACACATTCATACACCAAGGACATACAAATGGAATTTGGCCTAGATAAATGCAAAACAGTTCACATAGAAAAAGGAATCCTGAAGAAAGAAGATTTTGCACTTGGAAATGGAGACGTTATTGAATCCATGGAAGAGGGCGAGTTCTACAAGTATTTAGGATTCCAACAGGCCAAACTAACAGAACATACACAAATAAAGCAAAGATTAATTAAAGAATACCAAAGTAGGTTAAATGCTATTCTCAGAACACAATTAAATGCAAAACACACAGTTAAAGCAATAAACACATATGTCATCCCAGTACTCACATATTCTTTTGGAGTTATACATTGGACTCACACAGATCTTGAGCAACTCCAAAGGAAAACAAGAACAACACTTACTAAGCATAAACAACATCATCCTAAATCCGCCACAGAAAGATTAACCCTTCCACGTAAAGATGGCGGACGTGGCCTGATTGACATAGTTAACCTTCACTACAAACAAATACAGTCACTGCGAGAGTTTTTCTACAAAAAACAAGAAACATCACAATTACATAAAGCAGTAACTCTAGCAGACTCGAAATAACACACCATTAAACTTACACTCACATCATATGGACACAACACAACATATAAAAAGCATAGACACCATTAAGCAATCGTGAGCTCGAAAGGCACTCCATGGCAGGCATCCTTACGATCTGGCCCAGGATTTTGTTGACAAAACTGCGTCAAACAGCTGGTTAGCTCGGGGATGCCTCTTTGGTGAGACGGAAGGATTCATGATCGCCATACAGGATCAGGTCATAAATACTAAAAACTACAGAAAACACATACTCAAAGATGCAACACTCACAAATGACACATGCAGAAAATGTCACATCATGCCAGAAACTATACAACACATCACCTCTGGTTGCAAGCTCTTGGCACAGACAGATTATTTACACAGACATAACCAAGTAGCAAATATAATACACCAAGAGCTTGCAAAGAAACACAAATTAGCAGACATCCACGAACCATACTACAAATACATTCCACAGACAGTATTGGAAAACACACGCAACAAAATGTACTACGACAGAGCCATAATCACAGATAAAACAATTTACCACAACAGACCAGACATCACACTCATTGACAAACACAATAAAATCACATACATTATAGACATATCCATTCCAAACACTCACAATATACAAAACGCATGCACTGAAAAAATTAGCAAGTACACAGAACTCGCCCAGGAAATAAGGCATCTGTGGAGGATGGATAGGGTGCTTATTGTACCTGTTGTTCTCTCCTCTACAGGTGTGATACCACACACACTACACAAAAGCCTGGGCACATTAGAATTGAATAGAAACACATACATCACTCTACAGAAGGCCACTATATTGAATACATGTCATATTGTGAGAAAATTCCTGAATACAGACACACACACTGATACACTTCTTTAATTTCTGTTTTGGTTACTATGCCTTGACTTTGGTCCGGCATAGTACACAGCCACCGGTGTTAACCGAGTATATCTCACTTAACCCAACATAAAATAATAATAATAATCAGCGCAGAGCCCAAACGGTTAGGAGTTGAAAGTTGAAATTTGGTACACAGTTAGGGTACGTCACGAGAACGCGCACTAAGAAGGGATTTTTCGAAATTCCTCCCCACGGGGGAGAGGGACAGGAATAAGGCTTAACACTTCCATCAACAATGGAAGTGTTAAGCCTTACGTAGGTTACGTAACAATGGAATTGTCAACGATGGAAGTGTTACGTAACAATGGAATTTGTTACAAGAGAAAGCGACGTGCAAGACGCAGATGCAGTTATTTTTCGTTTTTGCGGAAAATCGAACATATTTTTAGACCCATCTAAAAATTCTCTAATTAGTCTGGAAACAGGGGATCCAATTCTCGCATTCTGTGAAAACGGGTAAGGTTGACTATAATGTAATAATCTTAATCTTCGCTATCGTTAATTTTGCCCGAGGAACGCCGGGCCGCACCCGCTAGTTATTACTATAAACTAGACATGTTAATCCTTAAATAATAAAAGTAGAGAAAAAATAATATTAATTTTCCTATAGTTATTTTAATTTGAAAGTTGACTGAAATTTATTTTAAACTAATACGTGCATTTTGGATACATCAATACCCTTCTCCAATTTGGTTTTTGTTTTTCTGTTTTAAATGATGTTTTAAAAGTGATTTTAACTCTTCCTTACGCTATTTTCGATAATAAATTTAATATCTGTTTTTAGTATTTTAATTTGTTTTTGTACTCTACTTTTTGTACTGTGGGATGTAGGAATTCTTTATCTATTATTATTATTATTATTAATGTACAGTAACGTATTGGCTTAATAAAGAAATCGGTTAAATTTAGCTATGGTGAGCAAAATGGCGGCTCGTCTCCGATTCAAGCAAAAAGAAGAAAGGAAACAGTGGGGACGCACGTTCTAACCTAACCTAACCTAACCTAGTCTAATAAATTACCATAATTATCAATATTACCAACCAAATTATTAGAATAGGTTAGGTTAGGTTAGAACGTGCGTCCTCACTGTTCCCTTTCTTCTTTTTGCTTGAATCAGAGACGAGCCGCCATTTTGGCACCACAGGTAAATTTAACCAAGAAATCTATCAGTCAACTTTCAAATTATTTAAATAATTGTAGTTTGATAAATCTTTTGTAATAGTATGTTTGTTCTTTCACGGCATCTTCTGCCATCAACATAATTCGTTTGTAAATTTCTAGAAATAGTTTAATTTGTTTATTTACCTTCGCTGCTAACCTTTGTCGTTCTCAAATGCTTCCACCATTTTTCAACAATATCCCGTGAACGAGTGCGCGACGTGTTTTACTTTGAGTTCAAATGCTTCTGCTTGCCTTACAAGATTAAAGTTTAAACTTCGGCCGTAATCTCTATATCGTCGCAGTAATCCGGTGAATATTTTTGAAAATTATATCCTTCTTTTGTAAGAGTTATATTTAGTTTATTATTTTGTTAAATTGTTTTGCCAATAGATGGCATTACGTGTAAAGCAGCAGATCGAATGTAGATAGAAATTAATTGATTTACAAAAATCCAATAGATACTTTGGGGTAATATGTAGGACATTATCTAAGTTAGAGGTATGTAAACGTAACTGTCGAGTTTCGTAGCAATTGGTCGAATGGCCTAGGAGTGTAAAACGAACAAACAAACATCCTCATTTACATATAAATTTTTCTTAATATTGTTTTGAAAAAAACTTGTTTTTTGTATTAAGAATTACCTGAAGCAGTGTAGAATCTAATGCCTATTTTGAAAATTCTTCTGATAAAGCAAACAACAGTTTTATAAATAAGGATACATGCTGATACTGTAAAACATTGGTGCCCAAATTTTTGATTTGGCAAGCCAAATTGAATGTAGGTGAGCCGGTGGCGTAGCGTAGTAGGGGCGGCAGGGGCGGCCCGCCCCGGGCGGCACTTTTAGGGGGCGGCAAAATTTCGCAATAAATAATATCTTGTAAAAATACCTAAATAACGGGACGGCGAAATTTTCCTCCGCCCCGGGCGGCCGACACCCACGCTACGCCACCAAGGTGAGCCACAAATATTTTGAATATTTCGTATATGAAGAAAGTTGGCCCGTAAAAGTGATGTGTCAAATATGTTTGTGTGCTACATTAGTGTGTGTTGCAAGTCAGATTTGGTCTAGGGGCCTTAATTTGGGCACCGGTGCTGTAAAATATGATTACAAAGATTATAAATAACACAACACCTATGTAATTGCATTTTGAACTTGGAACTATAGAAAATCGTGAAGATCCAGATTATATTTGAGTCGCAGTCCGTTACCGAAAAAGACGAATCGGCCAAATTACTACGCCTCAATACGGCAAGTCGGCTAATTTTGAGCAATATCGGTAACGTAACTTATAACAAGATGAAATATTTGAAAGGCAATCTTATTTTATTCATTTATTTATACATTACTTTATTTTTAACATTATCAAAAACATTTTAAATAATTTATTATTATTATTATTATTATTATTAAAGTTCAGAATTATCATCATATAGTGTCCCTTACATCCCAAGAAAAATAATTTAAAAGCAGTGTTTTTTATTTTACTTATCTCATTTTATACAGAGCAATTGAAAACTGTCTTATTTTCGAGCCAACTTAGAATCCGAAGCTTGATATCTTGTTTTCGGGTATGCTTAATTCAGTGTACTGAACTTAAATTGCAGATATCAAACAGTACTATTATTTACAATTTGAAGACGAGCAACGTGCTCGGTATTTATTTATTTATTTAGTATATTAATGAACATAGAGTGAACTCTTGCTAATCCAAATTAACTATTGTATACAGTTGTTTGGATTGGTGAAATGTAGATATGAAGCAGATTTCGGGGAGGCAGCTTTAAATTCATATACAAAAATATATAATAGTTTTACTTTATAACGATACAAAAAAAATTTACCATTATCATATTTCATTTCTTTAAGCCAACCCGGAGACAGGTTTCGGAATGCATTTTTAAATTTATGCTTATTTTATATTTTAAATTCAAGGCAGTCGAGGTGCAAGCCAGGGACCCAGGAATATTTCGTGCGTTCTAAATATATTGGATCCCATTCCTCGCTATTTGACTGCCCCATTGGGGGCCTGGCTGCAGTGGCATATTATCCTATGGTCAAAAAGGGTAATTGCCTGTGACTCCACAAACAGGGGGCCCCAAACCAATCTTTTATAAGAAAATATTTCCCCAAACTGTCTACAGTCAAGACTGTACATTGGATCCCCTAATTCATATTTGTCTGGGTGCCCATTAAGTTATAATGCACCATTGCTTGGCTGAATCCACAATGGACCTGGGAAAAAAGCTTTCTTAGAGTCCATAGGATGGAAAGGCAAATATATATATATATATTTGTAATGAAAGCAAATGTTTACAATATAAAATCTCAGAGGGTAATCATCCCAATTTCCATCCCTGTAAAATATATAAGTTCTTATATATACTGTGTATACAAGGTGTCTCTAAAGTCCGTGTGCAATTTAAAAAATATATAACTTTATTAGTATTTGTGATAGAAAAAACCTGTAAAAGTATTAGAAAGCTTGATGTACCTAGTTTTAAGTAAAATTATTTAGTAACAAATGTTTTTAGAGATTGGAAGAGATGGACCATTTTCTTGGCCTCCACATTTGCAAGACTTGACTCTATTAGATTTTTTTTTACAGGGACATGTGAAAACAATAGTGTATGCAACCAAACCTCAATCGTTAGAAGACTTAAAAGCTAAAATAACTAATGTGATTTCAGGCATTACTGTAAATCAATTGGCAAATGTTTTTAGAGAACTACAAAATTGTATTACCCTTTGTATTACTAATGATGATGGACATGTGGAAACTTAATAAAATACAATAAAAAAATATAGATTTTTCTTATTTTCTACATTCTACATAATTTCTCTATTACAAATACTAATAAAGTTATCAATTTTTTAAGTTGCACGCAGACTTTATGGACACCCTCATTATATTTGTTATATATAATTTTATTAAAATGTGTAATATATATATATATATTAATTTTATAAGTTTAACATGTTTCAAAAAATTACTTATGATTAGTTTTTGTTTTCGGCTGAAATATTTAGTGGAAAAATGAATAAAACTGGTTCGGACTAGCAAGAATACACTATGTTCGGTGGCATTGACCTGTTATCTCCAACACCTTAGAATTGCCCTATCAAATTCGGTTTTAATTGCACGATCAAAAAGAAAAACATCACAATTTTTATAAATAGTATATAATAAAATACTAAGAAAATACATACACCTTTAGCAGAAACCTGATTTCAGCTTTGGTATTTAACAATTTTTTCCCACAATTTATTTCTATATTCTATAGTTTTCTCGACATTTTTGTATTTCAGAATGTCTTCCATCGATAAGTAAGGAAATATAGAATTACTGTATACCTCGAAGGTATTGTTCTCGTTCAGAACGTTCTGTAACATTTTTAATGTAACTTGCAGAGAGTCTTCCATTGTTAACTGCATCTGAAATAACTTTGCCGTCCACAGACTATATACTTTCGTATTGCCGTCGAAGAGATCCGAATATTTCTCGCACCCGAACGACGTTGGCCGAATATGTCCGAGAAACCTTCCGAAATACTTTATGCTCGTGATATTTTGAAAAGGATAGTTAGATTTTAGATCGTCCTCGAAATGAAATGCGATCGTGATGTAGCCGACGGTTCCGTCTACTCGAACGGACGCCGTATGAATTAAGGAACGGCTGGGAATTTGAACGGGAACTTCGTTTAATTTTTCTCCGTATGCAAGACATCCACTCACGATGCACTTTTCGTTTACTTTTAAAAGTAAAGGGAAATCACAGTATTCCAAGACGGTGGTTTCGTCGACGACAGAATTAGGATGGATGCAAGAATGCATTACGGTTCCTCCAAAGGAGGACGATTTTAAACCGCTCTTTGCAGACACGCTAAATATCCATTTCTGGAAATTCATTTCTTCTGCTAATATTTTATTGGTACATAAATTTTCTATGTATTCTCCAATTGTTCCTAAATGGTAAAATTTGGATTTCTGTAGCACGATAACATTAATCGAACTCCCTTGCAATAAATGATGCAAGTTTTCTCTTGTCCGAATGAGATCGTCCGAAATTTCGACTACGTTTTTTGTATCGTAAATGTACGACGAAGAGCCGTTTGGTCCCAGTCCTTGTAAAAAGTCTCCATAAGCATCTAATTCGCAAGTTACAATATGAGTAGACTGTATGTAATCAACAAATTTTCTCATAATTTTACTACTGAAGTAAAAAACACTATCACTATATACAATTTCTTCTGATGTACCTGAAAAATTAGGAACACTATAAGCAATAAAAACACTGTATGTAAATAATTTCAAAATATATCAATATATTAACCTAAATGTATAATTTTTAAACACTTTTTCTTTATTTTAACATAGAAGATACAGCTATATCCTCTAAATCTTGGATTTGACTCAGATTTTGACATCGAGCGGGGACATCAACCATTGTTGCGTGTTTTTCGAGTGAATTTTTTCCCATTATTTCACAAAAGATTTATTTAAATTTCAACAGTCCCCAATTAGTTTAAATAAACTTCAAATTTCCAAAAGCAGATCTGCAGTCAAATAATAGGATTCAATCTATTTCAAGTTATATTTCTGTGTTATTGTCATTAGAATTTATTCTTTAGTTTAAACTCAAAAAAACATTAATATTGTCAGATATAAATTCTTATTTTTTCGATTTTTAATTCTCTTATTTATAAGTTGAGTGTAAATGTTTATTCTGGTGAAATACAGACCAAATCATATCCAGGATAGACCACCCCAAAAAACTCCCACGATTTTTTTTACCACTTTGGCTTTGAACCTGGGTCCTCCAAAGTGGTAGGTTGATGCTTTAATCCAACATTTATGTCAGTAATATTTTGAGATAACAAATGATTGATAGAGAATAAAGTATTTTTAATTTTTATAACTACTAATATCAAACACTGATAGCATTCTTGGAATATTACAGAGTGATCAAACAAGAGTTTTATTTGCAAATATAGACTTTGTGACACTATCAAGGAGTTTCAAATGTTACTTTTTGAGTCTATAGTAAACAATTGTTAAAGATTTAAGTTTTCTGATTAAATGCAACAGAGCAGTAACAACATGGCTGCAGGTCTGTGAGCAGGATTCTTTTACAGATGGGCTTTAAAAATAACACATTATATTTTCATAATTTTTGCAACATAGATACATAGATTAACACAATACAGTAGGGTAAAGAAGAATTGAACAAGTACAGAAAAAATATAACTATATACAACCAACTGTTTAATTTTTTAATGCTTCTGAAGTAGAAGAAATTAAACTCCTAAACCCATGTGCCTGGCCTTCCATGTCAATATAAAGGCACAATACTGGAATAATGCATCACACTGTCACCAAGTCTACTTCTCATTTGATCATATCATATTAAGATTTTAACGAAGCGTAAGTAATAAAATATAAATTACCATTTACATTTGTTCTGACAATAGCTTCTTTATCTCTCATAATTTCAGCAGACGGTTTCTGTAGAATTTCGAGACACTGAATCGTGAAACACGATTTCTGTGAGAGTTCCGAAGACAAAGATGGAAGTACGTAAACGCCATGTTTTGTTCCTATTTCAATAGATGATGGATGCGCTAAAGCAGTGAAATCTGAATCTTTAAAGGTCCAAGACAAATCATCTGAAAATAAATAATATTTAATCAAATATTTAACTAGTTAAGTAATGCTGTATCAGCATGTAGTCAAAACGAAGCTGCTCGCACCTTTATTTTCTAGATTACGAGGGAAAAAAGAAACAAAGAATCATTCGTTTTCAACAATATATTTAATTTCTATTGGATCATTTAAAGGTATAAATGTAAGGTCAGAATAAGCCATTAATTAATTGCTATGCCAATATCTCATGAAATTCTGTCTATCACTATGGGCCTTGGACTTACAGATTGACTCGTAGCCATCTTTACTGTAACTCTTTAAAAATACTGAGTCGGTTATTTTTTTTCACTCGACTCAACGTAACATAGGTAAGACTAATAGCTGTCTATTTTTCCCTATATCTATTTTGATTTTTGGAAGAGTTAATCCCTGTGATTTATGTATAGTCATTGAGTATGCTAAGGTAAGGGAAAACTGTCTATGAGATCACGATATACTGCCATCTTGTTCGAAAAGCGTGTTATGGGGATTATTGGAAACAGATTACCGTAGATCAAAGGTCCCTGACAGCTATCGAATTCCACTAAAATAAACAGAGGAAGAGCTGGAGGGTGAGCATTAGGAGCATATATAATGTAGCGTATAGTTCCTAGCGAACCATTGACGAGACCTCCTTGCACCCATAAGTTGACTCTTGGCATGATTTTGGCATTAACTGAGAGATTCAAATACTTGGAGAGACCAAGAGCCGAGTCATCTTTGGATGAAGGCAGGGCAATATCTGGAGTGTTTTCAGATGCTGTATAAGCAAGAGGGCATCCAGTCGACTGCAAGTAGTCTTCGTTGCTTTGTTTAACTCGCTCGTTTGTTGGATATAGCTCTACTGCCATTTGGAACTGATCGAGTTCATCTCTGGATAAATAGGCTCCATTTCTTGTCGTCAGAATGTTCAGATCTGTATCAGAGAAATCACCCAAAGCTAGATGTTGTAAGACATCTGTGAAGGAACTATCTGCACTATTTTGTCGATGAGAATTACTAAGTTCAATGAACTTCTCAAAAGAATCAAATGCGAATGTAATGTAATATCCCAACAAGGTAGGGACCTTGTTGGGACATTACAATGTAAAAAACACTCGAGTAGAGAGGAGTATCTTTAACAGGAAGAAGCTGACGAAAATCACCAAACAAATAAAGAATCCACCAAATGGGTCATCTTTCTCGGGATTTATCTCCCTCAATCTTCTCTCGATCATGTAAAGCATTCTTGCACCAATCATTGACATTTCATCGATGATGATGAATTTGAGCAACTTGCAACTTCATCTCAATCTGGAATCTCTGCGCAGCTTCTCCATTTAGAGATCGAAATTTCGTACTAACAATAGGAAGACAAAGGAGAGAATGATCAATATTGATCGCTGCTGCTCCACGTTTCAAAAAGAAAACTTTTTTAAACTTATTATTCTATAAAGATTCTTTATATTTGTTGTGTAACTAGTTAGCAATAATATTTACCTTTCAAAATTACCATTTTAATGCTTGTCATATTTTCCGACCACTAGATGACGCTTCTACACGTGCGTGCAGGAAGAGACTAACACTTGACTTCATGCATTCCTTGTCAACAGTATAACTCTAGAATGAGTTGACCGATCTTGATGAAATTTTCTAGGACGACTCATCATCATTCAAGGATGAACTGATTAAAATTTCAACTTTCAGAAATGAACTGTACTGAAGAAAAACGTGATCTTCGTTTTGACTCCTATCTCCAGTTCTACAAAAATGGATCATTTTTGAGAGTTAAAATTTTAATCAGTTCATCCTTGAATGATGTTGAGTCGTCCTAGAAAATTTCATCAAGATCGGTCAACTCATTCTAGAGTTATAATGTTGACAAGGAATGCACGAAGTCAAGTATTAGTCGTCACTTCGTTCCAACAATATATTTTTGTGGTTCTCGATATCTATGCGAGTTTGCTTTTTATTTATTTATTTATTTTTTTTATCAAATTGATAAATTGAAAATGCAACACCAGGGCAATCTACCAATAGAGAGTTCAGGGCAATCTTCCCTAGAAAGTCCTGGAGGTCTTTCTAGGGAAACTGACTGCTATTTAGCGGTTAGACACACAAAGAAAATCCCGTCAGTCAGGTGTTTTATCCACTCTCCTTATTTTATTTTTTTGTTCAGCATCAATAGTCAAAAATCACAGTCATTGCCATAACAGAATTAATATTTAATTTAAAATACTCACTAATTTTTGTTGTTTGATAAAAAAAATTAAGTAAATTATTTCAAGTTGAAGAACATATGTGCTTGAAAAACAATTCAATAATTCAATATAGAAAGTGATAATGCTGTGAAATTATTTCAAAAAATGTAAGAATTTTTTTTTAACTTTAACCCATTAAATATTTTTTGTTTAAGCTATGAATTAATAATTAACTAGCTGCATGTACCTGGCATTACTCAGGCATGTAAATAGGTAGGATATTGGTGAGGTTAAGTTGGGAGAGAATGATAAAAACAATGGTTTTAGTAACTAAATTGTATATTCACTGATCTCAGTATTTACAATAATGAAACTGTAAAACACAAAAAAATTGTCTTAAAGTTAACAGAGACTCCTCACTGTTAGTGAGGAGACTCCTAAAGTTACGGGGCTCCAACTTGTTTGTCCATAGATTTAACGTTGCACCTTTGCACTTCACCACATTGAACCATTGTATCTTTCCCAAATCTCTATTCGGTGGCATTGTCTACAGAATAAGATCTTTAATTTGATACTTAAACTATATTTTTATCCCTCGCCATTTATTCAAATGAAGTCAGACAAATTGAAACCCTCTTTGAATCAATATATACAGATAATATCACTCATACTAACATTAAAAACAAATTGTAGAATTTGTAAGAATATGTTATTGTAAAAAGATACAGAGTAATTGAAGTTGACAGTGCTAACTTTTTACAAAAAGTATTTTCTGTACAAATTAATAAAAAATAATGGCCAGGACTGGAATCCTAAATCATATGACTTCTATAAAAATGTGTAAACTGTAAATATCTGTATAGTTCCAAGCTTTCTTTAGCTTGCACGCACTCATGGAGAAATGCTTTTGTTTCAATCCCGTTATGGTCTTCAAACTAATTTATTAGGTCCAAAGAGCATTACGGACATTATCATATTTATGTATACGACGATTGTTTTTATGTACTGTACGTATTTTGCAACGTGGCTTACGTTACAGTCAAATCTTGTCTAGTTAATTTTGCAGAAAAAGAAATAAGTGCACTTATACTAAAGACAACAAGTTTCAGCCCAATTTAGAAGCATTACTACAATTCTCACACAACCATGTGTGTCCAAAGCTCAACAGGAAAAACAAAATAAAGCCGTTACTAGGTCTCTCTAATTCTAATATTCTTCCGTGTTGCCAATCTTTAATACTCTGAACTTATTTTAAAATCAAAATATAACAGGCTGAAGTATAGGAATCACTTAATGAGACTTTTCTCTTCAACTCTGTTTGGTCTTAAATTAAAAATATTGAACTAAACTCCTCAATACAAAGAACTTGAGTGCTTTTAGAAACAAATTTCATCTTCCAAAATCAGATACATCTGAATAGAATAATTTAAATTCCTTCAAATTTTAAATGAATTCAAATGGTTTTTGCTAATTTGTTATTTAAATGTATTACACTCAGTATCAAAAAAAATAAAAGAGAACTTTAAGACTTACCATCTTCTGTTAGATAATATGTTATGAAAGCATCTGAACTGACTAAAAATACACCCGCATCCATTTGTTTTGTAAAAGGCCAATATATTGCAAGAATTAAATCTAACATTTGAAACATTGGATTACCCAAGGGCAAAGATACAAATAATTTTCCCAAAATGCTATGGCACGGAATGCGCTGACTACGACCGCCGGCGTGAATGAGCAGGATCTTGAAAGCGAACAGTTTCTCGCCGTAAATCGTTAGTAAGTTTTGTAAAGCAATTAATGTCGAGCCTCCACTACCTGTAAAGAAAAATTAATTCGTTAAATGAAACAATTAAATAATTTAATAATTATTTAATAAATTAAATTATTTAAACAAATTATTTAATTTAATACAATATGATCGTAATATTAAGAAACACATTAAAACTTCGTGCAGGTTAAAGCCCAAAAGAAATAATTCTTCTGGACTTCAGCCTAAAATATACAGACATGGCAATGATTCATAATTTGCATTCAAATAATAATAGCTATTTATGTAATTATTGTGTTGTGTGTAATGTGTAAAAAAAACAACAGCAATTGAAATATAAAGCTAAACCTACTCTAATAAATTAGCAATTAAGATGGAGCTGTCCATAAATTACATAACACAGATATGGGTGGATGGGTATGGAAATGTTACATACAAAAAATGTTACATAATGCTAGGACCTCAGTCCTTCATAAGACAATAGTTCATTTTTGTTTGTAAATGTTAAATAGTGAACTGCACTGTTTATGCCACTGATTTGTATGTAAATTAATTAAAATATGTGTAATTAATAAAATAATGTAATGCTCTGTATCCTATATTATGTATTATTTCTAGCACAATTAAGGGGTGTATGAGGTGGCACTGGCAGACTATAAAAAAGAGAGGAACAAGTTGTACAAAACTGCATCATGCATTATGCAAGAAGTGTCAAATTCTGATTCAACATTGGATCAGTACTCTAACATAGTGGTTCTGGTTGCACTAAGGACTAACTTGGTCTCATAAACAAGGGATGTGATTTTGGTCAACATACAATGAACAAATAACTACATAAAAATAAAGATGCATGGGTCAATGGACAAATATTGTTCATTAGTTTCTTTTATATTTGCAGAATAGGATAGAAGTCATAACTTTCTGTTGTTTGTTCATGGAATTTGGGACCCTCTTGGGGATTAGAAAAAGAGCAACCCAGACAAAAAGTTTAAAAGTACAAAAATATCATTATGTATCTACATACCAAAGCTTGTTACTGGTGTGAAACTCAAATAAAAAAATGAAAAGAATGAAAAAACAGTACTTCACAAACATCTTTCACAAACAGAAACTGTTCTTCTTCGGGCGAGACGGAGAATTTCCAACGGAATACAACTAAATAAGAACACGACGATTTGAAAGTTCATTCGAATACGTGCATCATTATGTAACTTACAGACGATCCATACCCGAAATAATCATGTCTAGCTAGCAAATACAAGTCTTTTGCAAACTTATAAATTTTAAAAACTAATATAACTTGTGTCCTTTGATAAAATAGTACTAGCTAAGTGTAATTTTTGAAAACAAGTGGTCACTTTACTCAAAATAATGTCCTCTTAACTATAGACAATTTCTTTAAACAACCCAGATCGGCAGTCGACAACCGACGGTCCGCGAGAAAATTTCGGCGGTCCGCGGAGAAATTTGGACGTCGATCGACCGAAACTTACGTGAAGTATTACGAAAGAAATGCAAAATGCTTAGTTGCTTTTTTCATTCATTGGGGGTTTTTTATTTGAATCTAAAACCAAATAAACAAAGTGACTGTAATCAATAAATAATGAACAATAAGCAATATTGTGGGTGAGATCGTCATCCTTCGTGGAAAAGCACTAAGAATCCATTAACTTATTTCAAACAAGAAGTAACAAACTTTAATTCGTTACTTCTTGTTTTGGCTTGCATTAATTTGTTGTAATTAAACAAGCGAGTTTCATATTAATATAATAAAATCGAACTTTTACGATCATTATTCTACAATTTCGTATCGTTTAAAAAAATTCATAATAGCGATCCATAGAATTCGAAATTGCGAGTTTAGCGGTCCGCGGGGTCGAGAAAGGTTGCCGACCGCCGATCTAGATTATCCGTCGAGCTATTTTTAAAGCTAGTAAATAATTAAATACAAATTAGTTTGGCTAGTGGTAGGCAATTAGGCAGTCATCTCAAAATAAATTTAATAATTAGAAATAAATTTATTTTTAATTATTAAATTTAGAATATTCTGGAAGAAAAGAATCAGCCCAGAGCAGGACTGGTCACTTTGTAGACGAATTTTAATATCTTAAAAAATTTTAAAGAACAATAAAAAGTGTTCATTCCACGATATAAAGATCCACATCCGACGACGTTACGGTAACTTCGTCGAACGTAAAACGTTCGTAACGGAACGAATACTTTTTATCGTTCTTTAAAATCTTTTAAGATATGAAAATGTGACGAGATCCCGTATAATTTTTAAGAAAATTGTAAATGAATTTTAATAATTAATGAATATTGCTCCAAGGAAACTCCGTCGAGCCGTCGGATTTTGCCATAGAATCTTTAAGAAACCCACGAAAACAAATACGGTCGAAAATAGCTACAAATCACGAATATCTCTAATGACGAAGAATGCAAAAATGTTACTCTAAAATAATTATGCATAACTTTTATTAACATTATTACTAAAACTTTTAAACATTTCTTTTCAATTTCTAAAAATTTTAGTTAAAAAATAAGTTACTGCTAAATTTCTCGGTAACCAAATGCATTTATTAAACCGAAACATTTTCGACCGTTACGGTCGGACCGTCCTCGGCAAAAGCCCGACCAAAATAGCTAAAAGATGCAATTCGATAAAGGTATTTGGTTGCTAAGTAAATTAGCATAGTTTTTCTCTTAACACTAAATTTAATTTAATAAATAGAAGTTAACCAAATACCGATTTTAAATCCCGGAGGATCGGCTATAACGTGATACGGTACGTCGACGGGTAGTTCGCCTCTCTCTATTTTCAGACTAATCTGAACGTCGAACGCATTTTTCTGCGCGTCGTCGGAAGTCGTGACGACGACCAGATCCCAAAACGAATAAGAAAGAACTTTTTTCGATTTTCCTGAAAATAAAATTTGTAAATTTCGACGGTTAATAATTTTCGTCTCAATACTCTATCGTCGTTTTCACCCCGCATGCCGTATTTATTAGAGAGTTTAGAACACATTGCATTTTCTTAGGAGCGAAGATTATTCGAGAGAACAAATCGAACGGGAACGCGACGGAGTCGGTCGTCTCGAATCCTTCGTAAAAAAGCCCGTAACGTCTCCGTCGTACGTTCGCGTGCGATTCGTCGTCTCGACCGATCTTACGCTTACTCCTAACGATTAAAACAAGAACGAGAGGCAATTAAGTACGTATGTTTTTTGTTTAACGTATCGACGGTTAAGCTCGAATAATACTCCGGCTTCCGTAACATCCTATAATAAAAAGTACCGTATTTAGTAATTATACAATTATATCTATAATATAAATGCATCATCGAAACATGCTTCCGAATAATTTTTTTAAGCTCTCGAAATACTTTCGAGTTTTTTAAGAATAATCAATTAATGTTACTCGATTTTGTTAGAATCATTCACAGAATTATGTTATTCTTCTCATAAATGGATATATTATATCAGATTTAAAGGTATACGAAGGAAAAGCCAAAATACGTAGGGGTTGTTATTTATTAATGATTTAATTTATTATTAGTTACGAAACGTGAGACTTTATGTACAGTTTGATTTTACTTTGATACCGATTTGATTTGTCAGTATAAAATTGTCACGTGGCAATGTATACGTAACTTCCGGTAAGACGAATCTACCAGAAGTTATCAGCATACTGCCACGTGACAATTCTAAATATCGTTAAATTTTCGTCCACTGATAGCGAAATTCGATCCGTATTTTCACATCTTTTTAAATTTAATTAAAAGATAATCGTAAATTAAGACGTAAAAAGCGCGCGTCAGAAGGAAATCGATCATATATCGTACCTCTTATCGATTCATAATAATCAATAATTTGTTTCATGTAAGTTTTTATAGAATCGTCCGAATGATCCATTATTTCCGATTTCTACAAAAAAAGGGCATAAAATAAGAACGAGCGACTTAGAATCAAGCGCGTGAACTCGCCGAATCAGCCGACGTCGTTCGAATTAAAGGGTCGACGCCATACTTGTAAATCTAGCGCTTTCTAACGGACAACTTATAAAATCATTAAGTAATATTTCAAAATGCCATTAATCATAAAGAATTAATCGTGGTTTTAATTAATTTATCTTAAAATTTATTATTAAAATTTTTCTAAAAGTCAGATCCATTAATAATAAACGAGTCGAAGTCAAATTACAATCGTGCACGAAGCCTTCTAAGAAAACAATTATTGATATTTTTAGAGAAATTGGCATTGTTTCATTTACAAAAAAACATTTTCTAGTTTTTTTAAATCTCTATGTCTTAATTATCAATACGTGCAATACACAATACAGGTTTATTGCTTTACACCAGCGGTTCCCAACCGGTGGTCCGCGAAAGAAAACTTTTATTCGTTTTAAATTATTATTACCGCATTGATACAAAGTGAATTTAATTTTTACTAAAAATGTTATTTTTCTATTATAATACTGTTAAAGCGTGTTACTCTCGAGTTTAACGATTAGGCCTACTTATGTTAAAAGTTTTGATTAAAGTTTATTTTTAGATTGGCACAGTTTATTTTTCTTAAACCTTGTGGTCCCCGCTAACAACAATGAAATCAAAGTGGTCCCTGGTCAAAAGAAAGTTGGGAACCGCTGCTTTACACCAACTGGAGATACTTGTATAGAATGGTGCATTTAAATACGCCGCCGCCATTTTTAGTCCTTGTATTTATATAACATTTACAGTTCTTATCTTAGAACTTGATTTAAAATTATAAAATAGGAGCCGTTTATTCTCTTATTATATTAAATTTTATACAATACGGAATTTTATTAATATAAAGTAACGCAACGTAGCACACACCGAATTGAATAAAAACTGGATTAAATATGGCGAATTCGCGATTGGAATGCTCTACACAGTATATATGTAAATGGCTAATATCCCGAGTCAAACCGATTTTTTTTTAAAAATTTGATGAAATTACATCATCGTTTTAAGCATTTAAATTTACCACCGACATTAATAACAATCCGAAGCACTCGAAGTAAATCTCGCGTGCTTCGGCTGGTTATTCGCATATTTGATTAACTTCCAGAGTGACAATATATGTTAGCTTATTTAAAATAGAGAAGAACATTCCCGAATACGTGGGATATAGTGAATATCCTCACATTTTTTTCCTTATTTTTCTCTTAATATATATCTTTATACCACTTTCTCTTTGTTGCATATACATTATTTTGATAAAGAGAAAACAACACCTTTCTTAAATTCCAGCAAAAGTTTAACTATATAAAAACGTTTTCAACTGATTTCATCAGTCTTCTTCAGTTACTCGAATAAAAAACAAATAGAACGAAACCAAATTCAAATTTACAAAATCACGAGAATGGAAAGAATTCTCGTGATTGCGCAGACTATGCAAAAACGATGTACCGATAAACGGTAAAAAATGCAAATTCTTGACAAAAAAATGCCGATTCTTGACAAACTATATATAATATCACAATCTTACGTTATCCAATGAATGATTTCCAAGCAGACGATAGCCCATCTGCGTCCCTGTGGTTGATGCAATGGGATGTTAATTGTGCCCTATATATTTCTAATTTCTCCAAATGTCTAACGGCCTGTTTAGATCTAGTGGCTTTTATGATGGAAGCACTATCCCTGTGTACCGTGATCTCCTGTTGCTTAGCAAATGCTGCTAGGACTGTGCTGTCAACTGTCCTCTTAACTGATTGCTTATGCTCTTTTATTCTTTGAACAGAAAAAAACAGTGGTCATGGACTATATTCCGTTTATTAAAAGTATTGTTAAGAAGGTATCCAAAGAAAGGAACTTACGCATAATATATAGGCGCAACCCGACAGTATACCGTCTGTTAAGGAATGATAAAAGGAAAGAGAAACCAAATGAGCTAACAGGAGTGTACTCAATTCCAATCAGGGACCAACGTTTTAAATCCGATCTAGTGTACATTGGGGCCACCTTGCGTGGTTTACAGCAAAGAATAAAAGAGCATAAGCAATCAGTTAAGAGGACAGTTGACAGCACAGTCCTAGCAGCATTTGCTAAGCAACAGGAGATCACGGTACACAGGGATAGTGCTTCCATCATAAAAGCCACTAGATCTAAACAGGCCGTTAGACATTTGGAGAAATTAGAAATATATAGGGCACAATTAACATCCCATTGCATCAACCACAGGGACGCAGATGGGCTATCGTCTGCTTGGAAATCATTCATTGGATAACGTAAGATTGTGATATTATATATAGTTTGTCAAGAATCGGCATTTTTTTGTCAAGAATTTGCATTTTTTACCGTTTATCGGTACATCGTTTTTGCATAGTCTGCGCAATCACGAGAATTCTTTCCATTCTCGTGATTTTGTAAATTTGAATTTGGTTTCGTTCTATTTGTTTTTTATTCGAGTAACTGAAGAAGACTGATGAAATCAGTTGAAAACGTTTTTATATAGTTAAACTTTTGCTGGAATTTAAGAAAGGTGTTGTTTTCTCTTTATTATACCAGTTCCAGTAGGTTCGTTATTCATTTTTATTATTTTGATTTATCCAATTCAAATCTGTATACGAATTTAAGGAATAACAGCATTAGTATGATTTGATAATGTGAAAAACATGTTATACATATTGATTTTCTATTCAAATTGCCTTCTTGGGATACTAAACATTAGAATATTACCGAAGTTTTCTTTGATTATTGTTTTATGTTCCATTTTTACACTGTAGTCTAGTTTAATTTGTACACTTTATAATCTTTGAATGTACTGTACTTGGATGTAAGTACAGAACCAGAAAAGACAGGAGCGAGCACCTCCGTATAAGCTAAACCGTAATATCTAAAAACTTCAAGCGCATTGCAACCACGAATATAAATTTCGAAGCCATCCAGTAATTACGTGTATTATTGAACGACTTTTGACTTCCTCCCTTCCTGTCGTATACAATAATATACTTTTGGCAAACTACCTCCTCTTTAATTACTCGCGTACTCCCTGAAAGTTCAAGTACACAATGCCTCGAACCGAACATACACAGGCTAATAATGTACTCTTTGTGACTTCTCCTTTAATCGGTATGTGTAATTAATGGTTTAGTTTGAAGCATTAATTTGTAATAAGTTTTTAAAACATGGCTAGAATAAATGCTTTGAGACTTAACTATGTGAAAATGGCTCCCTTTCTCAAATTTCAACATTTCAAACAGGTTGATATATTGATCTATGGGCACACACTTCACGCAATACGGCAGTTTAGTGCATATTCATTCTAAACAGGGCCGGATTTACCAATCCAGGGGCCCTGGGCACAAATTCGGTGGGGGTCCCCCTTTAAGAGTAGGCAAATTTGATGATTTAGAAAATTTACACAAAATACTGTACTTTCAATCACATTTGAACTAGGAAGTTGTAAATTTCATTTTAAAATAAGGTTATTGTAAACATACATATATTTTATTGTGTAAAACTAATTATTTTAATTTAACTGAAAAATACCCATGTGAAAGTTTTTCCCGAAATTTTCCGATGCTTCGTAGGTTTTCCCGGGTTTGGTTTTCTCTGCCTGTTGCCCTCAAGATTAGGCCACACTAGGCTGTCGCGGTAATAGGAATAAAATTATGTTTAAACATAATTTTATTCCTATTAGTTTTGTGGGGGCCCTGGGCACAGGCCCCAAATGCCCTTATGCAGTGGTGATATTCGAAATATTTAACAAGGGGTTCGCTAGCAGAAAATTTTTCCCTGACAATCACCGACAAATGAAATGGAAGTTTTGAATAGAAATAAATACAATACCTTTTCTTGCAACCGTATATCTAACAATCAGTGGCGTACTTGGAACGTAACGAGTCATGGGTGAAAGGCGGGTAAAGATAATATTTTAGGGCTGTCGACTTTTTTTCTTTTTTTTAGGCAGAGGTAACTTTACCGCGAAATGGCGCTTCTGGAAATACACACGTGTCATCATCTCTCGAGATACATTATACTTTTTCTTTCGCTGTCCATAGCCCGACACGTGTTCGACAGCCATCTTGTATTATCTCGCGCGCGTGGCATTCTGGGATCTCTCTTATCACTGGATCTACTTTTAAGAACTCTCTCGAATCGATCGCGATTAAACCTCGATTGAAACGGTGGAGAGAGATCGCACCAAGACATACTCCCCGACCTCGCTCACGATCTAGATTGAAATGTTCGGTACGAACGGAATATAAGGCTCTAGTTTAGTAGTATTACAGAGTATAATACGCATATTTTAATATAATTTTTTTAAAAAAACAAACCCACTGAGAAACGTTCCGTGTGTTTAACAAGGTTTGGGAAACTGAAAATTTTAACAACGGGTTCGGCCGAACCTGTGCGAACCCGCCGAATATCACCACTGCCCTTATGTAAATCCGGCCCTGATTCTAAAATCACATATATAGCTACAAAAGCTCAGAAATATAATGCAATACATAAATAAACAATAGACGATTTTAAAGTTAAAACCGATAACTTTCAATTTATTTATCTAACATACAAACAGCGATAATGATAAATTTAAAAATAAAACATTTAAAATAATATAATTATAATAAATTATACACAAAAATTTACAAGAATATAGAATATTTTTCTATAATTCAATGGAACAAACGCATAAGCAATAGTATAAAAATATTTTCTACAATTACGTATCGATGTAATTGATATTACAATAATTTATATTAATTAAGAGATCACACTAATTAATTAATTACAATTATGGCAGCAAATTATCGTATAATTAACTGGGTTTTATAATAATAATTATTATCAAGCTCTGCGATATCTTCTCCCGTTTGTTTTACCATTCAACAAACGACGTTTCGCCCATACACCCACTACGAAATTTTCTATTTCGCATTCGTTTTCTCCTCGAACAATTCGAAAATATCCATTTTCTCCCCAACGTTCTCCCCAAGAATTTGCGCACAACTGAAAATTAAAGTAAAAACAGAAATTATATAAATGCTTAATTCAATTATACAATATTCAAACAATTCTGAAGATTTTTATTTTAAACTTATACACAAATTGACATTCGCAATTAAATCCGTATCAAACGGTCTCAAATTCTCCACCAGAGTGTAGTTATTAATGTAGTGTCATATAAAGCTTTCATTTATACTTAGATAAATGAAAGTATTGTAATTCTAACAATTATAATCATGTAAATTAAACGGATCTCGATCAAATTAAAATGGAAATTAATGCACGTATTCTTAAATAAAGGAGGCGGAGTAACAATAAGGATTATGAGAATTGTTTTTCGGGAAACTCGAAATAATTCAATAAACAAATGAGCGATTATTTATTGTGGCATCGTCACAATGCCAGGCTGTAATTTTTATTTATTTATTTCATTTAAAATATACGCTCGCCTCAAATTAGTAGTGTACTGTACATCATATTTTTCTTTTAACAATAGAGCAGTACCAGTCATCTATCTAACTCCTTCCGGGGGAATATTTTTGAATTGAAGTCACGCCAGAAGTTCGTATACAGTATAGTTAATCGTGGACTCTCGCCCCTAATCTTTCCATACCTGGTTTCCAGTTTCATCTATCTAACTTCGTTCGATCTAACGACTGTTTAAAAATTCAAAATGTAAATAGAAAAGTAGATTTACAGAAGCGCATTAAGCGGAGCGAATTTTGACCGAAATTTTTGAGCAGGCTGAAAGTTATAAGAATAATAGGCCCATCTCTAGCACTAAACAATAGGCAAAAACTTTATTTAGTGCGAATAAAAAGTATGGACTATTATAAAGCCCATTATAGGCCTATCTACACAATATACGAAATATATTATAATGAAAAAGTATTAAAAATTTATGATAATAATTCAAATTTTGTGGGCCCTCGACACTGGGGGCCAGTGCCGTAACTAGGATTTTGGACGCCTGTGGCCAAGAATTAAAATGGTGCCTTTTTAATTTTTATTAAATAAAAATAAAAATGGTGGTTTATTTCTAAAATATATGTTGGTAGAAATTACAGATAATAAATACTATATGAATATAATTATAGAAGTTTCTTTGCGTTATTAATTTCGTATACATATTATTCCGAAACCTTCTCGTCGGCGCCTTTGGCGGGAGCCACGTTGGCCATACGCTAGTTAAGGCTCTGCCGGGGGCCCAGGGCTTAAGCCCTGTTAGTCCCTATGTAGATCCACCCCTGTACACAATACATGTATGCCGACTGGGTACCGCGAGCTTTCGATGAAATCTGGCCGCGTTAAATGCTTCGAATGACGTCACTCGTTTGCCGCGGCAAACCTCCACACCGGCGAGCCACGGAGTTCCGGCAAGCGTGACACTGACTTAAAACGGCTAGCCGATACCGGGTGCAAGAACTACGATAACCTTACTAATCGAGTAAGGTTATCATAGTTCTTGTACCCGTTAAATGATTAATTTTAAATTCTGAAATCTAAGAAAACTTGTTTGGAACATTAAATACTATATGTGCCACTATTTACTTTCCTTTTTTTATTATTTACACTTTATACTGACTAAAACTAACTCACTCCTCCTTTTTCCCGGGAGAGTTGAATTTCCAAAAATCCCTTCTCGATGTGCATTCTCCCGACATACCCAACTAAAACGCAGTGAAAAACGCAAAAATACCGTATCTAAAATAGAACGGTAAAAGCCGTTTCTTAGGATAAGCCTTAATCTTCTCCCTCTCCCCCCGCGGTGGGGAATTTCGAAAATCTCTTCTTAGTGTACTTTCTCGCGACGTACCCTAACTGTGTACCAAATTTCAACTTTCATCTCCTAACCGTTTGGGCTCTGCGCTTATTATTATCAACCCATCTCGATGATATTATAAGAAGATAGGCCTCACTTAACTAGAAGAGCAGTCTGAAAGTAGTAAGAAACTATCCTTATGCATTCTAGATAATTACTGGAAAGGAAAAGGAGAAGAAGAGAAAGAAAAGAAGAAAAAGAGAACAGAGAACAATCATTTAACATTAAAGAATAATTAAAACAGAAACTTTGAATGTAGTAACGTACAAAATAAAATATTTGAGTATTTAATCGAAATAAATTTAGTCGTTACTTACCCAATACTTTGTATTTCTTTCTACACCCCATCTAAATTACGAAAAAGAAGCCATTAGACTACACACGCAAACTAATATTACAAAATTTCGAGTAAAGTTTTATACGTCTCACCCGATAATTCTGACAGAATGCCATCCGCTTCTTCTATATTTCGAAGGTAGATACTTGGTAACAGGGGTATGGCGATAAATACCGTGTTTATAAAGGAAAAAGTCTTCTTTAACCTCGAAGGTGGCTGAGTATTTAAAACATTTATATTCGTAAAATCGAAATATTACAGGAAAAATTTGTATAAATGTATTAAAATGTGCAATTTATAATAATAAAAATAAAGAGGGAGGTTATCCCCCGGTAATTCTCGCGCCGCTATCGCGCATACCCATCCGCGAAATTACGTAATGCGTGTTGTGCGACGTCAGTACTAAATTCTTTATAACGGAGAAACGTAAAATGACGTCACGCCGACGTAATTTGTACGGTATTCTTACTAAACGAATCACCGACGTTTCTCAAAAGGAACCGAATTCGAACTCGAAATCCTCGTCGAGTAAACGAACAGCTTAACGCCAGCCAATAAAATGGCACAATATAAATTTTATATTTTACCTTGTACGGGTCCGTTATCGTGAATCTCTTTCATGATGTCTCTTTCCTAAAAATAGAAAATCACAATTATTCGAAACGGTACCGGCCAATCGACCGACGGTTACAAATTGACGTTACATTCGGCGCAACTCTGTAAGACGGCGTAAAATAATGCACGACGTCTTCATTTCCGCTCGGGCATTTCACTTTACCGTTTCCATTTTTCCAATTTTTAGCTCTACATTTCCCTTCTTCGTCCGTAATCCAACTTTCGTAGGGATAACAAGATTCGGTAGCCACGCTGAAAATATTTTCTAGCCACTTTTAGACAATGCCGGCATATTATTACAAAATGTAAACCGTTTTACGCCATCGGACATACCCCTTTTTCCTCAGATACCACCAGGCACGGTCTAAATGACCACCGTGGCAACCTCTTTGACCCCGGTGCTGACAAGAAATTAAATGTTGGGGCGATAAAGATATCTTCTCTCTTCCTTGAGATTCGATCGCCAATCTATCGGACGCCAAACCTAAAGAATTTCGAATTTAAAATTTGAAAATTTGTCGTTTTATGCCACATTTGCCAATATTTATCTCTTACCGGTGGTAGAAAAAGCCCAGGAAGAGCCACAATCTCCTTGATCGCGAACCGGTTGAATCAAGTTAGGCCATTTACGACGAGAATCGAAGTTTTCTGCGAGTCTTTCGGATTTATTCAGGTGAATTTCTGTCATTTCTAAAGTCTGGAATTCGATAAACCGTTATTTGCTATCTTCTTTTTGAATTTTATTTAAATTATTTCGAAATCTTCTCACCGTTCTCGTGGGTCGAAACGTCCCTAATCTGTATCGTATACCTTCGTTTAACGTTTTACCCCACAGGAAAGTATAATTCGATGCCGTCCAACTGTAACCGTAATCGCATTTAACTAATTTAAATTAAATTAATTTTCGTATCACGTGCCAAAAAGTGTACTCACCCGTAATTTCCACCATTGATGGCATCGACCAGTTCCGTTCGTATCAAACACACGTTATCGTCGCAGCCAAATTCGAATTTGTTGTGACCTTTATACTGACATTTACTAGATTTAAAACGATTATAGAGAAAATAACGTAACCTCCGATAAAAAGTCAAATATGCTATTTGCGTTAGTATCTTAAAATTGCCTTACACCGGACAGAAAAGCGATACCAAGGCCGAGTTTCTCGCGATATACGTCGTGTCGATTCTTTGCCATTCGTTGCCGACGTTTTTTTTATTTATAAGCCACTATTAATTGATAAACTAATTAAAAACTAAATTATTTGTTATTTTTCTATTGTAAGATTTAAATTATTTATTGTAGAAATGAAAATGTTACTGCGGTCGTTGTCGCCACCGACGACTTCCACGAGAATGGCTACGGCACTAGGTATCGAATCGACTTATTTACGTGTATGCAGTTATAAATGTCTAAGTACTGTATAACACCATACTCGTATCGCCAGAGGCCTAGGATCTTAGCTAACGTCGGGTTTCGGGTACGGACCGTTCGTAAATGGTATCGAGCTAAAATTCGACACGTTTAATTCCCACCTTCCTACGTCATACATCGTCACTCTGTCCCGGAAAATGAAGGAACGACGGTCGCCACCCTCCCCGCAAAGTCATTGCATTATTAAATCGCACGATGTTAGCATTACTTTAATGAAAATTTTACTTTTTGCTACACGTTGCCGGCAAGTTATTTCACTTCCATAGGTTTATAAGACGTTCTTCTATTAATACAACGAAATGTTAGAGACTTTGTCCGCCGTGTTTACGTCATCAACATTGGTGTTCTAAACAAATTTAAAAGTTGTTTTCCTTTAGTCCACGTGGCGCTGTAGTGTACATATTTAGAAATCATTATCGAGTCTGGCTTCTCTATTTAATATACTTTAAAAATAGACTTTTCTTTCAAAAACATTCGATAAACATTTTAAACAAGTACAAATAACAGCTTCATTTGTAAATACAGTAGTGTTCCTCCTTGCGTATGACGCCCGAATAGGGGCCAGCTTCCCCCCAAGTCCTCCCGGAAGGCATTCCTATCTCCCTTTCTCGCGGGCCGTCTCCTATAAGGCCGACTTTGGTCGCGTTCGTGACCTCTCCCCTGTCTTCTATAAGGCCGACTCTTCCCATTCTGTTCTCTTCCGGCGTAAAGGCCCGAGTTGCCATACACGCCACTATCGAAGCATAGAAGCATAGAAATACAGTAGTGCGCTCGGTCTCGGTCCCGTGCCCGAGTAGTGCGCTGTTCTACGTACTGCGCCGTATATACAAAATTACCACGTATAACTCGACGATCTCGGAAACAAAGACGACCTACGACTTCATATATATTTGCGAATCCGCGCCCGTAAAAGCGCCAGGCCTCGACTGTTTGACGAAGAACATTTTGTAAACAATACATAAAAGTGGAAAAAACTGTATTCTGCGCGACTAAATTTTATAAAATAACGATTTTATTTTAAGTAAAACTAAATTGTTCGAAGAAAAAATCGAATAAAATACCGTACGTACCATTTATTACAGTTGTTCAGATACCAATGCCCAACTTCGTAAAACTTTCCACGGTGGTTGCAACCTGCTCCGTTATAAAAAATGAACAATTATACATTGTAAATTTGTCGGTTGTTTTAATAATTTTACTTTACCTGGTCTAACTATTTGTTGGGGAGGATCGACGCGTATGCCGAGACAATGGGGAAAATAATCGGGGCAGCAATCCATACCGACACTTCTGTTGCAGAATTTATCACAATAGCAAAGAGTTCCTATAATTGGAAGGGCACACGAATCGTCCCTTCCGGGGCAACAATCCATCGGTTTTCTCATTCTACAATAATCTCCCGGCAAATCTTTAAAGCCGTAATCGCATAGAACACAAACCACGAAAGTTGCCAACAGCAATTTCCCGAAGAGATTCATGTCGGTCGAGGCTCGTTCGCTTTCTACAAAATAAAAACAAGATTTAACACGTTCCACCCCCGTTAAGCAACTGTCCAATTAACAACGAAAGTAGCGATGCGCGATATTTGTTTATCTATGGTAAGGACACTTTCGACTAATGATCGATAGCGGAGGCGAACAGTCGACGACGACAATTTGTATCAACTCGAAAGAATCTCGTAACAATTATTTTAATGTCGAATTTATTAAAAGCCGAGTAAGAAACTGCAAAATTCAAGGTTAAATTTTAATTGGAGAAGGTTTTAAAGCGCGATACAATCTTCCAGTCGAAAACCGACCTAAATAGAATCGTAGAAACACTTTAAAATACGACTTTACGGCCGAATTCGAGGTTGTATTAAGTGTATTTCAAAACAATTTACGTAAATAATTATGAAATATACTCATCGAAATTAGAATCGACCTCATTTATTAAGAAATTTCCCAGATGGATTACAAATAAACTTTAACGAGTATTTTTTATTTTATTTCCTTTGACGTTTGTGTTAACGTAAATGTTTACTTTGTCCGCCGCTGCGAAAATAAGTTTATTTATGTTTCATATTTTGAGTAATTGGAGCGAATCCATCGCGTGTTTTCTCTCGCACAAAGCCTCGAGATCTTAAAGATTAATTTTATTGAATAAATAAGTACAATTTACAACTATTTAATCGAAACACTAAGCCGTTTTATCGTTATTTACGTATATAAAAGAGCGTGTTTATACCGACGCTCTTAACTTATTCCGTAAAAATTCCGAGAGTAATTAAATTTTATGTATTTATATTACGTCTTAAAGTAGAATTATTGTTTAAAATATTAATTTCAAACTGGAGGTGAGTTATTAGAAGAGATTAAAACTCGGCTGGAGGATGTTTGACCAACTGACAAACTCCAAGGACAACGAAATTGGAATGGAACCAAACTCTCTTCCGGTACGTGTTGCCAGTTATAACGTCATCTTTGTTGTTATTGCTTTTTATATAACAACCAGAATAAACAATGATTAACCGCCTGAAATTTAATAAATAAGCTTGCATAGTTTCTATTATTGCTTATCCCACTCGCAACAGTAAGCGACAATCACTATCGATTACTTGTTAGCGTAACACTCGCTTACGCTAGTACAGTTGTAACCCACTTAACGTACGCAAAATAAAACAGTAACTATGCAGTTAAGTGTGTATTTAAGTATATTTATTGCTATACTTAGGTAATACAACTGTTTGTATACTTTCTATAAAAAATATACTTAAATGTATACTAAATAAAACAATAAATGTATTGTTAAGGATATATTCTAGTATAAGCTATATAACTATAAGTAACGATTGTCGGTACAATAACAGTTATGAGTTATACTAAACAGTAGTGATAATTGTTAAATATGTACAGTAGTGTTTTATTTATACCATAATATATATACTTTATTTCTTATATAAGTGTATTAACAGTTATTTCTCGGCATAGCTTAGGGCCTCGCATTATGAATTAATTGAGTAAAAGCACAGTTTTACACGTATTATTACTATTTGCCGAAGGAGAAGGGCCTCTTATATGTTGTAGTTTAAGGCCACAACGAGTCTAATTCGAGCTCCGTGTAAGACAATGTAGTAACAATGACCTTAGTTGGTTAAAAGGTCACTTAAGTAACATTTTACAACCAAGTTCACTATTCGTAACCGTTATTATTAATTATATTTATCAATAATTAATTATATATTTGAATATACATTTAAAATAAATAAATATAAAATCAAATATACCAGCTTTTAAGAATTAAAATGAGATTAGACATTAAGTTTACTGGAAAAATTCCATTTTTTGGGTATTAATTTATATTAAAAATCCTGAATAAATATCAAAAAATGAAATATTAATTATAAATTTAGCTGAATATTGCTCTATTTATTTCATTTAATTAACTTGCGAACTAATTATACATTAAATATCTTTAAAAAATAAGTAATATCATATAATAAAGAGCGAAAATACATTATAGGCTCGAGTATAAGCACAGTTTTACTTTAAATTTGACAAGCAAATTTATATATATTTTATCAAAAATAATTAAAATTATGTTTAATTATAATTAATTCAGTAAATAAACATATAAATTACTTTGTTTTTTTTATGCTTTAGTACTTAAAAGCCGAAAATAAAATGAGTAAACATTTACCGTTTTATCGTCCTTCGAAAGGTCAACACGTATGAAATTTACGCTGGAATCTCGTATAAATATTTACGTATATTTAACTGTTAATAATTAAATTTGTACGTAACTAGTACTAGATGAGTAGAAGATAGAACTGTCAGATTTGTCGGCCTTCTAATAAAGTCTTGGCAGCGTAACTAGTTTGCGTAACCATTGGAAAACCTTCGCTAGTTTAGCGAGCCCCGATGGATATAGAACAAGATCTACATCAACAAACTTTCTATTGGTGACGACTAAATATAATCATCGATATAAACATCCATACTAATCATAATTAACTTTCATTTGCATCAATACCGGTCCCATTTTACCGTAGATTTAATTCAATTTAAGCTTTTCTAATCCCGCGAATTTAACCCGTCCGGTTCTTAAGCTTAAAAAATGAAAGGATTAATTAAAATTTTGCAAATTAAACATTCGGTAATTAAATTATAACCTAATTAAGATGCGTAGGTGAATTTATAAACAATAACTCGGTAGCGTTTAATTTTATTAACCTTGTAAAATTGTTTATATCGCCTCTCCTCTGATATTCGTTACATAATTCGCAGCTATTAAAGTCTACTTTTAAGTAATTTACACAGTAATTCCGTGTTTTTTTAAAATGTAATTTATTGAAATATTCTGTTTATTTAATATTTTATAAAGAAACAAAGTGACTTTCTGGCATTGCATTTCTGGATGATTGCCCGTGTTCTAATTCCAAACTCGAAGGACACATTTTCCATTCTCTTTTACGGCTTCTTACCTGTTAGGGTTCGAAAAAAAAAATGTTTCTAATAATTTCTATGGCTAATTTAGGGCCTTATACGATAATAAATCATTCTGGCATGCATATTGATAATACCAATTACGTATTCGTTAATAGTTAAAGTTATAACTATAACAGGCAAAACATCTTGGCATTTCTATGCGTCTTTGACCCGCAGCTGGATTTAGATTTGTCGTCGCCCTGTGCTACAGTATACGAAAAGCCCTTCCTCCTCCGTATAATAATGATCAATATGCGAATAGAACGAGGCCCCTGGTAAAGCCAGGTCCTACAGCTTGTTTAACCAGAAATTTTGATGTCAATTTGTCACAACGCCAAAATATACTGCGGCTCGAATTATAAACCGGGTTAAAATTTTTGTTTCTTTAACCAAAGGAAGCCAAAGGATTCTGCCCTTGCAAAGAACATTCCGTAGTACAGTTGTCAGATGTATTTATGCAAATAAAATAATAGACAATTCAATTTTTTATATGTAATTAAAGTAAAAATAAAAACTCTCGGAATCTGTATATACAGTGTACGTAATTAATTAGAAAATCAGAAAAGTGCCATTAAGAGCCAGGAGAATGAACAATATCGTAGTAATTTTAACACACGAACTTCCGAGTCGAGGGCGATGATAAAAGCGACTGGTAACACTTCGTGCGCGAGAACCAACGAGCTAGAATATACTGTACTACGTAGAGTGGCCGAAGCTAGGCATGTTTTGGGAAAAAGATACACGTCCGCCATTTTCCTTTTAGTCAAAGGAGCGTGGCATTTGTGTCGTATAGAGGTAACGAATTAGAGTATACTAATTCAAAGCTAGTACTCGTCGTTGCCACCAAGAGCGCTGTAACCAAAGTCGCAGCCAATCTACGTAATATATTCTAGTTCGTTGGCAGAGCACAGATAAAATGGTGGTGCCTCTCCGGCAATGCAGGAAGCGAGAGCGGTGGTATTTTCCGATTTTTTTCGTCGATTCGTTACCTCGGAGCCCTACAAAAGTTCTCTCCACGTCCAAGAAAAAATTTCCAGCTCCTCCCTCGACAGCCTCACTCGGGATATTAAGTATATCAAATTTGGTTGAGATTTGCCCAATAATTCTTTCTACAGATAGCTTTGAACCCCTATTATTTAATTACGACTACCCTTTATATAAATAAAGAGCATGAGCATCAAAACTTTGAAAGACATTCGAAATATGAGGTCAAACTGAAAAGCTCGTCTGGAGGATCGGCAGAATCAACATAAAAGTAGAATTTGAAATTAAAGGCAAAAACTTTTATGACGAAGGAAGAAACAAAAAATACAGTCGAGCCCACGAAAAGTCAAGAGTAAACTGTGGAGGAAAATTTTAAAAATTAATCTTTGAGTGTCAAATTCATAAAAATCACACGGCAAATACACCACCGTTTTGAAAAAGTTCGAGAAATCGCTGTACTTTTCAAAATCATCTCTCAGAGAAATGGGCTTTTTCGAACTCTGTACACTATGATAGGGCCTCTTTTTAGCGAGCCTATTATGGGTTGGGCTGGGTCACAATAAAGTGGCCCGATGGTAAGGAACGAGGTCCGACGTATCCGGACGAAACACTCCGAAAAGTCCCAGAGTTTTTCGACCTGTTCGAATTCGAAAGCGGTAGGCCGTCACCTTAACCGCGCGGACATCCTGCCAAAGAAATGGGCTCGGGATTAAAATATATGAGGGGGGCTGAGAGTCCACAATTCTTATCGGCTCCTTGACAAAAGAATAGTTCTGACGGATAATAATGCTCCGATTAGTATTGTTGACATAAAATTGATGTCCAAACCGTATTCAAACCCGATCTCATTCAGTGAAATGGTAAAATCTAGATCGCGCCATCACCATTTTGATATCAATTATTAGTAATGCTCGCAGTTTCGCCTTTATTTTTAAAAGTAATTATAGAATAGAGGCAAGTTGCCCTTAAAAAGACCTCCCGGGAGGCATTATTCCGCGCGTATAAAACAAAAATGCATACGGTATAATTACTAACCACGTCACGTAACATGTCCGTCGAAAAAACAACTTACCGGGAAACACTACAGCCTATTAACTCTAACCCAACACGTGATATAATGCTTTTTTTTTTTAAATTCTTTCCGCCCTGTGGGCAGTAAGAGGGCCTCTTTTAGTAGGCCCATTATGGGTTCGGCCAGGCCCACAATGGGGCGACCGGGTGGTGAGGGACGGGGCCCGACATATCCGAACGGACCACCCCCCGAAAAATTCCTGGGGATTATTCGACCCGTTCGGATTCGATCCCGGGTCCCCCAGAGCGGTAGGCTGCCACCTTTACCGCTCGGCCATCCGACCGTCTATATAATGCTTATTATTAATGTATTTTAGATAAGTGAATGTTTGTTAGATTACTTAGAGAGCGTGCTTAAACAGGAGTTGGCCGTTACTTTCGATTGCCGATTCAGGGTTTTCTTTGATACGTTCTAAATTCGTATCGTTTACCTTCCGAGGTGATTTCCGCTATCAAAATTGTCTTTTCATTGCCAGGCTAGAATTAACTGCCTTCTCGAAAAGGAGGTCAGACAGGAATGCACGAAATTCACTGGAGCACGTTGTTCGTCATCTCCGGTGCACGTTACAAAATTTTGAAACTTCCAAATATTGCATTATACGTATCGCATTTCGCCATCTTGTTCGGAATAACTATTTGGTCGGCACGTAATGCACTTATTGCATTAACTTATAATAATGTCATTAAGAATGTGTAGTATGCAAGTTCGCTGACCTGATGGAGAGTGGGGACTTAAAATCCCACTTCTCGGACACCGGTGTAAGTTCTCCAACTTCTGGGGGAAATCGTTAATCCCTCGACAGGATGGTCTAGGGTAGTTCGCGTGTGGCGGAGGAGACAGATGACAAGTATCACGCAAAAACCCGTTTATTCGAACACGAAACAACTTATCCTAACAAGTAAGTACAGAGTTCTTTACAATTAAAGGTTCAAAGAGTCCAAGTCTCCAGGGTGTTTCCTAATGTCGCTCGAAGGTAAGCCCCAGGGCAGCGGCGGGTGAAGAGACTCGTAGGCTGATGTCGACGGACTTCTCGCTGGACACACGTTGGCGCACACGTCTTGTGTCTTCCGAAGTCTCTGTCGTGTCCTTCAAAATCGGCCTTCTCAATCTCCGTTTTCTCCCCTTTTTTCTACCCGATTGGCTCTACTTTCCTCTTTCCCGCTCCCCGATTGGTCCCAAGTCTGTTCCTAAGCGAAAAACCTCTGTTCGAGTCACGAAAAAGATCCACTTCGAAGAATCTATCAGTACTTGGACGGAAAGTGTTGATGGAACTTTGGGGAAAATATGAGCGCGAGTTCCATTGTCGTCTAGTCTGTGAAGTTTTATAATTTTAACGATCCGACGCGATGTTCCTTTTTGTCATTAACCTTTCCCCTTTCAAAATTTCTATGTTCTAATTATTTGTATACGAGCACCTTGTCAAAGGTCCATCTCTACTGGAGGACGCTCGTTTGCACTTATTAATCATTTACAATTATTGCGTTCTGTTTTACTTCAATAGCATTTTTTTTCTCGTCGCGGTTTCATATGACTAGCACAACTAATCCGATCTTTGATCGGTTTTTAACAATGGAGAATTTTTTTTCCTAGTTTCGTTTCGTTTTAACAATTTTCTAATATAAATGTTTAATGTCAACTCGTTTTTGGGACCTCACAAGTGTGAACGTGCCTAATGAGACTTCTGTTTCTCTTTTCCCTAAATATTAGCATTCTCTTGAGTGCTTTACTATTCCCGGATGCCCTTTGCCTTGTATCTTCGTCTTTCCATTACGGATTTGTAGCTCTTGCGAATGACGCGGGCCGTCTCCGCAGTTCTCGGCACTTTGTCTGATCTCCGGATGTCGTTGAGGAGTGGAAATCTTCATTTATACTGCTCCTTGCCTTCTACTTGTGCTTACAGGGATGTCAGAGGATGACAGTGTTAAGATCTTAGGTTTACCTAAGATCTTAACACTTTAGGCTTTGTTTATATTAAAGCCTCTTTTACTGTTATGTTTGAAGAAGCAATGGGTAAGAGATAAGATACATAATAGTAAGAGTGGATGGACAGTATTTTAGCTTTTTTTCTGCTGTCCAGATTAAGCGGATTGTCCTTGTTGTTTGATCTTGCTCAATTATCAGCTGAATTTGATGTCTAAGACGATTCATCTACCTGTCTTTGAGTTTGGTGCACACACTTGGTTCGCCTGTCAATTGAAATACGCGAATATGATGCCAGTTGACTGGAACTGGTATAATTTCGCATTTGTGAGTGTATATGCTAGTCAAAACCCGTTTCTAGTTAGAACGCGTTTTAACTAGTTGAAACTAGTTTACACTAGATGCCTTTGTTATAACTAAAATTTACTGCTAGTCAAAAATGAATTTGAGTTAAAACTAGTTTTAACTAGACAAAACGGGTTTTAACAAAATGGCTAACACGTGTTGCAGTCAAAACCAGTTTTTAGTTAATTTCAACAAGTTAAAACGCGTCCTAAGTTTGAACATTAGTTAAAACTAATTTTAGTTATATAAATATGTTTGGAGGAAATAAATAAAGTGATGATTGGGATTGGTCACGCATCTGTGTTATCGACATTAATTAAAGAGATACGAAATTAATCATACACCATAGAAACATTTTTGAAGAAAATCACAGAGCAATGTTAACACTAAAGCAACGTCAGTAATAATAGCGAGGTTGAGGCCGAAGTTTTAAACGCGAAAACGTGTACGTCGGACGTTCGGCGCCACTTTCCCGTAAGCCTAGAAGTTTGACAATGGTGTTTGGAAAGTCAGTGGAATCGTGCTCGACGTTCCAAACGCCACTGTCAAACTTCTAGGCTTACGGGAAAGCGGCGCTAAACGTCCGACGTACACGTTTTCGCGTTTAAAACTTCGGCCTCAACCTCGCTATTAAATTAAAGTCATACAAAAATAATCATTTAATAAAGGAATATAAATATAAAAATTAAGTTTACATTACTTGTTATTACAAGGCAAACCATCGTGGCATTTCGAGTTACACAAGTTGCCTTCTTTACACAAATATCCAAGTGTAAAAATAAACGAAAATTTGTCAAAAATATTATGAAAATTAACATTAAAAAAAATCCTTAATAACAACTTCGGAAAATTAAATACGATATACCCAATCCCGTATCAACCAACCTCCGACAGAAGAATATGCTAATGAGCATTATAGTAACAAGCAGACAAGGGAAAATACAACAGATTAGAAATAAAGAAATAATTTTAATGGTTTCAATATTGAATAACTACAACGAACATTATTCAGGTATGTGGAATTTATCCCAAGAATGTTATAAAAAATGATAGTTAATAATACAATGGTTTCAATTAGTTAAAACGCGTTCCAACTAAAAACGGGTTTTGACTAACATATATATGTATATTAATTCCACACACAGCGCCATTTTTTCTTTATATCAAAACTTTGAAGTAAAAACTTTTATTGCAGAAATCGGAATACCATGGTCTGAATGATATGCACTTCAATTTTGGTCGAGTTTGGACAAACAGATTTTTGTACAATCGAACTCCTGTTATACCTTGTGGCCACAACTAAAGATTGTTATGGTCACCCGATAAACAGCCACGAAAGTAAAAATAAACAATTCCTTCTTTCACTCTATACTAGAGTCACGATTATCCAAGGTGATAGAACCGAGATACCACGAAATGTTTGGTACAATGTGATCGCCAAAATAAAAAGTCAAATTTTCAAGACACCTACGAAGAACGGTTGAAGAGGAACAGATGGACTGTCCAAAACGCATACTACTGTTACAAGAAATGACCAGTGTTCATCCCATTCTGTGAGATTTTTAATTCATTTTAAAAATTCTTCCTGTCGCCAGTCGTCAGAGTAAATTCTTTTTTAAAAACAAAGAGCTCCTTTGAATACCACCCATCACCTGTTAGGTGATACGTGGTATTCAAAGGTCCGGCCACGTGGAGTTTTCTGGGTTTCTTCACGTTTGTAACAGCGAAATAAGGGCCAGTTTCCCATAGAAAGCCCTCCCGGGAAGCATCCCCCTTCGTCGGATCACCCACGTCCTTGTTGCCGTATGCAAATATACCAAACATTCGTAAAAAGAGCTGGGCCCTTCGTTATTTACGTTACTGCTTATAGTTGTATTGCCTGGTAAAGCTGCTTTAATTAAACATCTTTGGTAATTTGTTAATTAGGCCTAATCTGTTGTAAGTTAGCCGCGATTCGAAAGCACCGTTGTAGCCGACGACAACAGTTGTTGAAAACCATCGGTTTGAGGCCGGGATATAAGGGATATTGACATGCTGTTAAGTCGAGAATTGAATACAGTTGCAGAAAGCATCTACTTGCGTAAATTTAAACTATCCAAGTATTAGCCTGGGTCTGTAAACTCCTTTCGACAAACTTTATATTTTTCGGATGTACGGCACCCGGTAAACTGTTTATATTTATTACATAAATAATAAATGGTCAAACGGACTGTACGTTTTCTCTTGCCCGTCACGAGTGCTCGCCGGTGGCCGAGCGGTCTCCGTACCCCGAACGCCGGGAGTTCGGTCGTGGGTTCGTGCCTCGCTTGGACGGGCTGGACACGTGAAGGTTTCCAGATTATTCCACAACTAAAAGATATTCCTTTTTAGTTATGCTTCCGGTTTTTCCTAAAGATTTTGGCCTGCCGTATGTTAACGGTATGCAATTCGTGCTTCTTTATAAAGTATGCATTCGGTCGGAAATTTCGTCGGTCGCGTGCCGACCGGAATGACGATCAAAGTCGACAAAAGTGAAACTAAGGGAAATTGGCCCCTATTTAGATGATAGATGTATAGGACATTAACACAGCAGTCACTATTCAAGGTATTTGAGACTGAGAAGCCTCTTGCTCCGGATGATCTACTAGATTTTTTAGTGTAAATCCACCGGGTGTTGTTTATTTTGCGTGCAGTGGTGCACTTTATGTCACACATTCCATTTTGGAAAAATGATGCCTTGTCAGTCTCTACAATATGTTAGAGCAGTTTTGGTTCAACCTGCTTTAAATTTACCATCCACTTGCACTAGTCTAATTGTTGTGCATCATCTGCACAGGTGCATGTAGTGACAATGTAAAGTTTGGTATACACTCAAACCTGTTTTTGTGCAGTCTTTTTTTGTGCAATTTTTTATTTATGCAATTTGTTTTGTGCGGTATATGAATTTCGATTAAATTGGTATACCACACAAAAAAAAAAAAAAAATCGCACAAAAACAGGTTTGAGTGTATTTGCAATTGCTGCAATTCACATTTGTCTTGCCATTTCACATATGCTTGTATGCAAATATGTGTGAATGTATGTCAATGCTACTGTCATAAAAACAAAGGACGCCTGGACCGTGACTCCTGATTATGCTACCAACATATGCTTTGCATTGAGCAGCATATTACGTTCAGAATCATTGTGTTTAGGTCTTGGTATAGCTAGAAAGTGCTGAGAAGCAGCATGTAGATTCTAAAGTCTACATGCTGCTTCTCAGTGAGCATTTTATCTCATTTCACAGCAATGTTTGTGAGCATTGGTAAAGTGCTATGGCAATGCCCTATTAGCAGAATATATGTTATAAATCAGTGAAAGTTTCCAATTAAAAACTGTGGTCTGATAAGTCCTTAAAATTTATACCAAATTAAAAATAGTTAAGAAGATTACGAATGTATGTTGTTTGTCCTTTCTTAGAGACTTCAAAAATGTGGTGCTCTATGCAATTTGCCAGAATCAAATTTTAACTTGCATCTTGTCTCAGAACTAAGGCACAATTTACACATCCCTTTCTTCAATGACTAAATTTATTTTACTATAAGCATCACAGCAGAAATAATGCACCATTTGCATATACTCGTGCAATGCCGGAAAGATCTCTTTCGCATCCGGTTAAAGTGAACTACCCGAACGTGTATTCTATCAGACGTTTACTTCATTTTGTTCAAATATCACAGAGAATGGTTTAAAATAAAGGACAGCATTTCCAATTTACCAAAAATATATGTCAGATGTCAAGCATAAGTAATGTTATCTCACTTGTAATTCAAAACCCAAACTGTTAATTCTTTTGAAAATTAGTCCATAGAATACTTTAATTTTTTACAATTGATTCATTTGTATTGGTACAGTTGATTTCCTTTAGTTAACTGTTTATATTCCAATTAAATTTATAGTGAATTTTAAATTGTTTTTAAATCCTATTTTTGAACATTTAGCATAGTAAACCTACTTGAAACAGATGGCCAAGACAGTTAAAATGTCAGTCTATTGCTCTGGGGTATCCCAAATTGAATCACCAGACTATCCTGGGTATGTCACACCTATGACAAGCATGGAAAAAAAAGTCCTTGTAGGGCCTATAAGATGCAAAAAGCAAAAAATGACAGGCTAATTTATAAAGTAACCATCACTACTTTCATAAAATAATTTCCATTTCTACAAAAAAAGTGCCTTCCTAACACTTTTAATAACTTTATTAAAATTTTATACAATTCCATATAATTGAAATGTATTAGCAATACAAAATATCAAAAACAACCATTAAAATTAAATTAATGATTACCCATTACTATAAAACAAATCATCTAGACTAGTGCTATTCGAACTGCAGTCTGATCCTCGAAAAGCTTATTATTGGGCGGTGAAAGATTTCACTTAAAATTTCATAATTTTATATATTACATTAATAAAACTATTTAAAAAGGCCTTAATATATACTTAAATGAAAGTTATTAATTTAGAAAGCTTTTATCATTATTACTAAAACACTTAGTGAGTGCCAGGATGGGCCAGAGATCAACACTGGCTTGAGAAATTACATAAAAATGGCATACAAATCCATTCTTTCAAAATGACTAGAACTAAATTTTTATTATAGTATGGTTTTTTACTAATTTAGTCTGAAAACTAAAATAAAACTATGCACTTGAACTTAAATTAAAATAATTATAAAATGATAAGAATTAATCTTTTCATTTTATAATTATTTTAATTTAATTTCATGAAAATATTGGTAGAGAGGGATTGGAATGAAAAACTGAACCGTGAAACACAAAGTTTGAAAAGCACTGGCCTATAGTCTTCTAATTTTCCAAAAAAAATTATTTAAAACATATAAGTAAAAATTTTAGTAAAGTATTATGTAATGCTTATTTCTCATATTTGCCCGTTTCATATTTATATAAATGTTTTCTTGATTATATAGGGTCTTCCAAAATGAATACCACAACTTTATATCAGTTATTATCTGAGAAGTATGTGATGCACCTCGATCGATAGAGTTAACAGTCCGAGCTTTGTCTCCCATCCGCATTCGTGTGTCTTGTTGTCCACTACTTTTAAAAGTGCTGTAAATAAAAATGGTTATTCTGCAACACAGAAGGCATTTCGTGCCCCACAGTTTGAATTACTTGTCGTCATTCGTCACAAATAATTCTGCAGGAATTGCAGTGGTTGTCGTGGGAGGAGTGATGACAGAGCATAGGAAAAATGTATGCCACATAATGAGGTGCATGCATTGAGAAACTGTAATGGGCAAATGTAAACTTTGGATGTTCGTTATGTTCTCGGCTAATAATTAGGATACGTGCAATAATTTAAAATGGCACCATTTTTTGGAAGACCCCATATTACGAGGGTTATTTTTTCAACTTCCACCAACCCAGAATGAAAAAATAAGAATGAAAAACAAACCACTTTATTTGTAGAAGATAGTCACAATCTTTACCTATTTTTCCACATAATTGTCTTGTCGATTCAGGCAAACATCATACCGTGACATCAGCTTTTGTATACCCATGTTGAAGAACATTGCCACCGGGCCATTCGGCCAACCTTTAACACTGTCAATCAGCAGTATACAGCTTGGGTCTTGAAATTTGAGGAAACTCCTCACCGAGCTCAGAAATCTTGAACTGATGCCTCTCTTGCACCAATTGATCTGCTTCGTCCACCAAATTGTCAGTCGTCACACACTTCCTCCCTTGGCCATCCTCATCGTGAACATTGTTACATCGTTGTTTGAATTTCTTGCATTATTCACACACGTATCCGTAACTCTTGAAGTTCTCACCATACGCATTACACATCCTTTGATGAATTTCGCCTCCATTCGGCCCTTTGGCCCGTAGAAATCTAATTACTGCTCGTACTTTACAGTTGGCGGGAGACTGGATTGGTGGCACCGTGTTTACGTGTTTACGGCAGAGTAGCAAATGTCTAAAAAAGCTTGGCACAATGCTAAGTGGTGAGGGAATATACTACTCACTAGGTGTGCACCCCCATCCCCGTTTCACATGCTCCAATTTTTTTTCATGCATTAGTAGAGGTTAAAAAATAAATAATCCTCGTACTAGTTTACTTGAAATTCTGACTATCTTGATAATCTGTACATAAAAGAAAGGTAAAAATATCTCTTACGAGGCACTTGGCAATAGCAGCCAGATCAAATCTGTATTCCTAAAACATACTTTTATACATAAATACATTGTTTTTAGGTGTTTAAACTTCATAAGTTAGATAAGTAAACTTTTCCATTTGTTCGTTATCATTTTTCATTTTTAAATAAATACAAAACTATTCAAGATTAAATGAATATTTCCCTACGGGACAATATTTTAATAGTAAAATTCTTCTTACGTTAAATATAATAAAATGAGTATACATAAATTAAATTTGTGTATAATTCATCATTTGAGCATAAAATGGGAGAAATGCCTCAAAACTCCTTGTTTAAAATAGTTTCAAAAAGCCCTTTTCTTGCTAAAAAATTACCTATTTATATTTGGATTCTAAAATGGCATTCTCCAAGACAATGATTTAATGAGGAGAGCATTCGTACTTATAGCCATCATATGGTAGTACTTTATGTTGAGATATACAATCTGAAAAATAAGAGTAAATAAATATATATTCTACATATACACGTATTTTAAAATAAAGATTACACAACATTAATCAAGAGATAATGTATACGTAAAGTTAAATTACACCCGTGCATTGATATACATGTGCATAGATTAATAAGTAGATTTTAACGTAATAAATAAACTGAATATATCAGAATATATATCTACATTCTGATATATTCAGTTTATTTATTAATTTCTTTTTTATTAGTTTTGTAATTACAAATAATTAGATACATGTACTCTATATATAATTTAATTCAAATCTTTAAATTATTGTAATAAACTAACAAAATAAAGTTAAAATTGGATGTTTAACGAAGATCTCTTTAGAATTAATAATCTGTAACAAGTTTTAAATATTTAATTATAAGTAAATATTCTAAATGTTATAGAATATCTTTAAAATGTTTATATATTAGATATAGAGCCACTTCTCACTTAACAACTGCGCAGACTTACGACCAGCTCTCCATTGTGAAGAATTCTCTTTCTTAATCTCAGCCTAGTTCCTGCAATCATTCAGTATTAACTAAAAAAGCATTTTTGATCTCCAGGACTACATATTTTGTTTATAAATTTGCACTTTATTGTGCATTTGAAGGATTCGGTGACTGAAATATGAATCCGAGCATGTTTTTCGTACGAACGAACTGTAACTTTTTTGGTATATCATTTTAATAATTTTTGCTGACTGTTTTTATGTTCTGTAATATTTAAGAGATGCAAATTAAAACAAAGTTTCAAGTTGGAGTTTCCTTTAGACCTTTTCTTCGTCCACAATAAACAAAAACAATTAAGCTTCTCGTTTAACGATCGATTTGCTAACGACCTAGCCATAGGAATGGCACACGGTCGTTAAGTGAGAAGTGCCCATATTGGAAACAGTCCATACGCTATTCTACATATTTCTAGCATTTAGAATTAGAAACATTAAAACAGTTTTTCCTAACCTAAGAAGCAAGTGAACATTATGAAGTCCTCTGAGAATATATTTTAAATTAGCAGTTTGTAAATAATATAAACTAACAGTCTCACGACAGATTTTTATCTTTATCGGAAGGCTGTTGTCTGCCTCTATAAATAAAACACATTAAAAAAATTCTCTGCCAGTGGCACAATTACAAAGTATTGTCACGACACTTAGCATTTCATCCTTTTCAACAGTTTAGGAATGTAAGACATTTTAGTGTTCTATTTTTTTGCAAATTTTTAAAAATTGAATTTCTCAACAGAATTGAACATATGTTGATTTTTAAGAGATAAAAAAAAGAACTTTCTGAAAGGTACTGTACATTTGTAGTGTCCTAATATATTGATTTTAATACAGTTAGGTAGAGATTGTGTTTTGATGCTTTCTGCAAAAATGGGAAATTCCATGAAAATCCATAGTCTCACCAAAATAGCCCCAGTTGTTTTCTGAGAGATGGTTCAGTGGGAGTATTGACAATTATACAATCATTTACAATTAATAGTAAAATGTCTAAATGTGTTTAAAAGGTTTTAATTTTATTTTACAATACTAAGTAACACTTTAGAACTACATTTCTGAAATTTGTATCAAAATTTGATTATGTAGTTAAGAATGTGGTATGCACCAGGGTATTCATTTGATATACTGTAACACACAAAGGCCACAAACTGTTCTATTCAAATGACACTCCCAGTAAGATCGAAGACGCGAATATATTATCATCACTCGGAGCAATTGCAGCAATCGGAGACCAAAAGTTTTAACACGATAAATTTTGTGACCACCATCACAAAAACACGAATCCAAAAATATGGCGTCCCACTTGTATTATTCCAAATGAGTATCGCGTCTAGAAATTTGTTAAACATAAAATCAAGTGACAATGCGCATAAGATATAAAAAATAAATTATGTAAGACATAAAACACTGAAAAACAGAATAATTATAGATTATAGATTATACTATTTAAATAAAATAAAACAAAAAAAAAAAATGGTTTGAAGTTTAGAGAATTGCACTGTTAATTTATTTACTCTTCTGAATAAGAGAGAACCAATGCATGCCCTATTAAAACAACTTTATTTAATTTCTCTAACAATGATACATTTTGAATGTCTTTAGCACATCCCTTCAGTATCTATTTCTTAATACAGTTACATGTATCCCAATAATAACTATATTAAGAAATAGGTGATCGAAGAGGTATGCAGTGTCTACGGCATATCATCACTTGAAAAATTAAATAAATTTGTTGAATCGAGTCAGGTGCTGGTTCTGTCTTCTTTAGAAGAGTAAAAAAGAAGAAGTTTTTGAAAACTAATTCTAATTCCATAATTTTATATTCTTATTTAAAGAATAGCTCCTTGTCTATTAAAATTAATTATATTAACAATAGTAAATAATTTATTGAATTTATATTTACATTTAAAAAAGATTTCTATACAATTTTTATCCAAATGTTTTCTTAAACTAATAAATTTCAAATCTTAAAAATTGTACAAAATGTACTACATTTGTACAATAATTTTTGTTTTGATTTTTTTAATACGAAACCATTGATCTATGTTACTTTACAGTAGGAATATGTAACTTGACAATCTGGGCAATTAAGAAATCATGAGGTGAGAAAGTTATAGGCATTTGACCTCAATTTAGGAGCTCACAAATAGAAAGAATTGTCATATACATCTGTTTTAAAGCATGAATCAATTAATTCTTTTTATCCCTATGTCCTTACTGTTTTACATCTGTGTGTATATATAGTCTATTTGGACCTTGTTTATTAATAGGACTTACTGTACTGGTGAAGTTTCTGATTAGCAAACAGGGTAGATCTTAGTCAAAAGTCAAAACAAAATATCTTTATTTTCACCTGAAATAACTTATTTCACTTGCAGAATTAAGGTGAAGCGGCCAACAAGATTAAGTCAATGGTGCCAAGTAGACAATATATACACAGACATGAATGAATTCTTCATTCAAGAGTACAAATAAAAATCAAATTTTCAGCATATAATATTTACTTACAAAGTGAATTTTTTCAAGTAAATTAATGCAAATCAAACCAGAAAAAAATAAATATTTTTTAAAAATTTAAATTGTACATTATTAATTTTTACAACTAAATTTACCTAAAATCCATTTTTCTTTTATGTGTAATATATTTCCATTCTTACTTCCGTCACAATGTTTCATCGGTCCAACTACCGTCTGACATTTTTGAAAAGAGGTTATAATCTGAATAATTAAATAACATTTAAAAATCATTCTGTATCTTTTTATATTACTAAATAAATATTAATATATACATAGCTTAGTATTTTTAAGTTCATGTTGTGTAGGAAAATCAATAATTTCATGCCCATTTGCAATTTTTTAAGTTGCTTCATTATTGTGATTCAGTAAAGACATAACAGTAAATAGATAACCAAGCAAAGCCAATAAAATAATTTAATTCAGTATGCTAGAAACCATACTTGGTCTCACTTAACCTACCATAATGGAGTCTATAAGTGCCTTCTCATTAATGATGATGATGATAATATATTACTCTGATGGTTTCAAAGGCTTTTTCAACCACATGTTCTTGTTTTCCTGCTGTTTCATCAATAAATGAGTTTTAGAAATAACAGAACACATGCAATTGTGGTTAAAAAGCTACTAGCATGAAATCACTGTGGAAACTGGCTGAACGATGTAATACTTACATCGTCACCAAAGAACACACTCGTAGACTCCATTGCAAAAAGCTGAGACGAATCTAGTTACGTAAATGACTACGTTTATATTTCTGCTTTGCTATTGAACATGGCCCAGTTAAGTACACTATGAATTAAAACGTGGAAATTTCTGTATAAAATATATATATTATCAACATCTTCTAGAAAGTATTTATAAATAAACAATAACCACAAAAGTAATTATTATTACCTTTCCTCCAGCAAGAGTAATAAGTTCTGTAAGTTTATTGTATGCAGGAACACAATATGCAGATACAAATATATTTCCTAAGTGTCGAAACAAATCACTTCGATAAGCAGCTCCTTTACTTGCTATTTGGATGCGATTAACCTTACAATAAAAAAAAATATGATAAATTACAGGTATATCTCAGGTTATGTCATTCTCAATTATACATCATATGTCAAAAAAAAAAAAAAAAAAAAAAAAAAAAAAAAAAAAAAAAAAAAAATATATATATATATATATATATAATCAAAAATAAAATTCAAGTTTGTCATTTTATTTCACTTTATGTCTGTCCGCCACAAATACTGAAGTTGTAATATCACTAGAAAAGCATTAGAAGCACATAAAATCATGTTACAGTAAAGAGTCGTTCATCCGAATCAATTGGGGACTGGGGTTGTTCGGATAACTAATTATGTACGCAAAAATATATTAACCTGTCCGACGTTCAAATTTTTCTCCGTTGCATGTTGCTTCGTGTTGAATTTTCGTCGATTTTAAAGCCTAACGAAAATTTTTATAATAATAATCGAGGCTATTGTATCGTTAAAAATTATTTCTTTATTTTGTACAAACAAAATAAATATATTGAAGAATATAAAAACATGAAAATTATACTTTAGAAGTAAATCTAGTATCAAAAATATTCGATTCAGCACGACACAGTCCGACTGAAAATCATTTGGATTACCGGGATTCGGATAAACGACTCTCTACTGTACTATACAATAAATAAGAATAAAAGTACAGTAGAGACTCGTAAATCGGAACCCCGGTAATCGGCATGATTTTCAGTCGGACTGTGTCGTGCTGAATCGAACGTTTTTGATACTAAATTTACTTCTAAAGTATAATTTTCATGTTTTTATATTCTTCAATATATTTATTTTGTTTGTACAAAATAAAGAAATAATTTTTAACGATACGATAGCCTCGATTATTATTATAAAAATTTTTGTTAGGCTTAAAATCGACGAAAATTCAACACGAAGCGACACGCAATGGAGAAAAATTTGAACGTCGGACAGGTTAATATATTTTTTTGTACATAATCCGTAATCGGAACAAATCCCTAATCTGAACAACCCCAGTCCCCAATTGATTCTGATTTTCGGTTCACTACTGTATATAAAATCATATTAAAATACATACACTTACAGTGAATGTTAATACTGTACATCATAAATCCTAGAGAACAAAATAAGAAAACATCTGTGACTGTGTCTGTGTTGTCGTCTTATTTAGCCGTCTTTATTAGTAAATTTAACGTAAATTAGTTTATTTTCTACTATCACAAAATGATTTTAATAACTGTATTTGTTGTTTAACCTTACAAAATCATTTTATTTTATAATGTCTTAGAGCAAACCACATTACAAATCAAGAATCTGCAATGTACAGTACTGTAAACATTGCCAAGTTGTAAACAAGTACATTTACAAGTATGTACATACTGTACATGTATTCGTAAATTTAGATAAATTTTAGTTTTTATTATAGTACAGAAAAAAAGTAATTTGTTTGTAAGCTTAAAATAGATTCTTATTAACCATATATTATTAAAAATGCATTAATAAATAAAATACAGAACTGGGAATGGTTATTTGTGGTTTAGCCTAGTAACAAGCAAATTTGACTTAAGTCGAATTTACTTGTCACTGGAACCAATTACCACGTAAGGTGAGGTATACCTGTATATAATAGTGTAAAAAAGTTCATAGACTTTTTATAATATTAGGATGTGACTATGGAGACATGCATCTAGTAGCGAGCGATATAGTTGTCACAAGGAAAACCACAAACAAACAAGAAACAAGAAATCTGGCCAACAAGAGCAAATTTCTGGCTCTCACAAATATCTAAGAGTTTGACATTTATTGCGACTTGCCTCTTCTCGCCAAATACTGTACATGTACTGTACCTTGGCAGGAGTAGATGACTGTTATCGTATCTTTCATCTATATATATATATATTATATAAGATTTTTCAAACTATAAATATATATAAAGTCATATAAATTCTGTTTTCTAACAAATTATTATCCCTTTGCTGTTTCCAGAGAGGAGGAACACCATATATTCATTTTCTTTCTGTGTGTTCATTACATAGTAATCTGTACAAAAGAGTTTACCAGGGAGATATGGCCTCCCCACTACCGTTTAATATTGTGGCGGATGCAATTATGAGAAAAGCCTTTAATGGGAAATGTGGTGTCCAGTTTGGGGATGGCCACTTTCTAACTGATCTAATGTACGCTGACAACGATGCAATGGCCACAAACACACTTTATGATATCACCATTATCACTCAGTCATATGGTCTTATAATAAATGTGGACAAAACCAAAGTGCTCACAATGGATGAATCGTGAGCTACTGTTTACCTCAATGGAGTCCAGACTGAGCATGTACAAGAGTTCAAATACCTTGGATCACTGATCCAGGAGAGGAAAGTGGCAGCGTCAAAAGAAACACATGCCCAAATTGGACAGGCAGCCCATGCATTTACCTCACTCAAATAGTGTGCATGGAAGAAGAATGACATCTTCATAATGACCAAGATCTGCATGTTCCATACACTGGTCATGCAATCCTCTATGGATCAGAAACTTGGACTCTGCTCAAGACAGATTTGGCCAAACTTGAGACCTTTCAAATGAGATGCTTGAGACAGATTCTTGGTATCTCCCTTCGGGATCGCATTACCAACAATGCCATCCGGGCCAGATGCCTACAGCAACCAGCTGTTGAAACAGTCACAGCGACGGCTGAGATGGTTTGGCCATGTGTGCCGAATGGATACTAACCGAATACCTCACCAACTGCTCTTTCGACGGCAACCTGTGGAAAATCCAACGCGCCGCACCTAAAAAAACATGGACCAAACAAATTGAAGAAGACCTCAAGAACAACAGCTTGATCTGAAGCAGGTGAAAGCGGCAGCCATGGATCGAAGGCAACGGAGGAGCATCGTGGAGAAAGCTCGACTTCCTGCGGCACCCACAGCAGCATACTGGTTGTGCGGAAGCACCCCACCCAAATGCTAGCTAGGAATCAAAGAAAGAAAAGAAAGACAAAGAAATCCTAATAGCAAAAGATTTTAGTCAAACAGGCTTAATTTTTACTTGCCATACAGTGCAATAATTCACTCTTCTCTGTGACAAGTTCAACACAAACATGTCCTGCCATAATCTCCTTGCCATTTTCTCCTATTCATTCATGTCGGTGTGGTCACACTGCACTTAAAAAAAGTGAAAAACATCATCACGCCTTCTTGCTCTTTTGCACATTTCTCATATCTGCATAGTTGCACCCTTAATAAAGACTCACACATGAAATGAGCAACGAAACAAAATTACTATTTTGTTTCAAATGTCTACTTATAATACGTAGGCTGTTTTTTTCCAACCTCCGATAGTCCATAAAACAAAGACAAGTGAAAATAACAAAATGAATTTATTACCCAAAGTTAGGTACAAACGGCTAATTTTCGACATAATCACCATAAAGATCGAGGCATTTGTCATATCTGTGGATGAGCTTTGCAATCCCCTCTTCATAGAATGTTGCTGCCAGTGACTTGAGATGGGCCTTAACATTGTTTTGAAGATCATCACTAGTCTCAACCTCTGCTCTCCTAGTCAGTTTTCAGTTCAGAAAAGAGGAAATTGCTCAGTGCTAAATCGGGGCTATATGTTGGTTTTTAAAAAGTTCCAAGCTAAGTGAAAGCCTAAAAGTTGGAAGTTTTTACACCTTTAATGTGTGAAGGCTTTGTGGCACACTAGTGTCACATCGGTTCCACTGCTCTAAAAAATGTAGTTATCTAGCTAACTTTCTTACTTTAATTTAATGCATAAAATTAAGAACATAAGTCAAAATATTATTTTGAATAAGAATTGTTTTGTTATTTAATTCATAGAGCATTATATATTGATATGTATAATAAAACAAGCTGTAATAAACATGTTAACTTTAAACTGATACACTCAGTGATAATGGTCTGCAATCTATGCATCAATTATTTCAGAATGTAAGAAAGTTTAAACTGTTCAAACAACTATTCTGGTAGTATATCAAGTATCAGTATGATTATTATTAATTTATGAGACAATTTCTGGATAATACATTGCACAAAATTTAATTTTGATGAAAGTTTCCTAGTTAAAAAAATCTTTCAAACTCCAAATTGCTTCAACAAAATAAAAATGTTGTTGAAAAAAAGTGATACAATCATTTTACGCATTTGATCAGAATTGTTTAATCAGAATGTTTTTGCTTATTTTATTTAGCCTAAAAAGAAAAAAATTGGAATTTATTAAAAAGAATATCTTACTCGTGCACCAGGAAAAGTTTCACTCAACTCGTAAGGCTCTTCATTCAACCAGCATCCCGATTCCATTGACTTAAAAACCTATTGAAAATGGCAATTTTTTTTCAATTTCACCTACAAACAAACAGGCTTATAACTGTATTGTAATCCAATACATTAATATATAGCAGGACCAAAAGTAAATCAAACTTTTGGCACAGGGTTTATTATACAATACAAAAATTCTTACACTACTTTCAAAGCTAGCAAAGCAAAACTACCTTCTGCATCTACACACTCTTACCTGCATCTTTACTACTTGTCAAAGAAGTCCTAGAAGCCATTTTTTGTAAAGTCTTTAATAGCAGTTACAAAAGCAATTACTTTTGTAACTGCAGCTTTGTGGAATCTGCATCCCTTAGACTTTTGTTTTAGGGAACAGAAAAGTAGGCAAAGACAAATTTAAGGGCATAAGAGAATTGAAAAACCACTGTTATGTCCTTCTTGGTCGAACATTTATTGACCAGAAATGAAAGCAAGATGGAAACTTGGCAACTAGAACCATTAAAGACATAATAAAAATTGGTTTCCAGCACTGCTTTGACAAATGGTATGAATGTTGGCAGAAAAAGCTTATTTTGAAGGTGGTCTTCTTTAAATACTTGTTATATTAATGCAATACAAGTTATATTAAAAGTTTGTTTTACTCCACAACTACTCCCAATAATAGATTTCATCAATAGAATCACTACTTAAAATAAATATTCTGATTAAGCTACACAAATATCACTAATCACAGTCAAGTTCCATGTCAATACAAATTCTTTATACTGTTAAATATACAATTTGAGTCTTAATATACAGATGTTAAATGATTAATACTTTCATATTTTATAATATACAAAAAAATTAGAATGTCTAAATGATTCTTCAATGTAAATAAACTCATTGCCATAAAAATTAGCACACCAAGGAGTTGTCATATTGCTGTGAAACTTGGCATGCAGATAAGTATCAAGCAGATATGAAAATGATTAGAGTTATAGCGTGATGGCTCATTGCATAATGCAGCAGAAGGCATTAAAGTGCAAAAAAGTGTTTTTTTTTTTTATAGTGCCACTTGGCCTATAAAAAATCATGCAAAAGCATCCTATCTGTAATTTACATATTGAGAGGGATGCTTTATCACTAGAGATGACTTTACGTCACAATCTAAGACCATACAAACGACTAACCGAATTTGAGAGGGAAATGATCATAAAGTCAAGAGAAGCCAGATGGTCATCTCTCTGAATAGCCCACCATTAGTCCTTTCTGACAACACTAAGGACCGATTGGGACCAGTGGACAACCAGGTTGTCTACAGCAATGAATTCAGATTCAGTTCAGGCACTGAAAACAGCCATGTTTGTGTCTGGATGACAAAATGCAGGCAGAATTGGGGAGACACACCCCAAGCCTGCCTACATTTTGGAGTGGCACACTGCCCCCACAGCGGTTGTGATGGTCTGGAGTGGCATCACACGTGACGGCCAGCCACCTCTAGTAGTGATCTAAGAGACCGTGACAGCCCAGTAGTATGTTAGTGATGTCCTACAGCTACATATGTTGCCTCTCACGACAGTGCTTCCAAAGGTTATTTTCCAACAAGACAATGCTCAACCACACATGGCAATGATGTCCCGAGACTGCTTCACCACATTGCCACAATTCTCTGGCCTGCTCAGTCCCCCAATTTGTCACCAATTGAACATGTCTGGAATCACCCGAGATGCCAAATTGAGCAACCTAGGAGTTTGGCTGAACTAGACGACCGTTTGTAGCAACTGTGGACAGAGATGCCACAGAACACCATATGGCACCTTATGCCTCCACACCTACCTGTATCTCATTGTGTATTCATGCTAGAGGTGGCCAGAGTACTAGAACATCCTTTCAGTTGTAGTTTTTTCTGCAATAAATGATCCTTTTGCTTTCATTTTGTAATCACTTATTTATATCACCATTACACTCACACGTGTACAATTTCATTCAATTCTGACAACTCCTTCTTGGTGTATTAATTCTTATGGCAATGAATGTATTTTAAGATCAGTAATATAAAACATCAATCTCCATACATTTATAGGTTGAAGTATCATTTACATATCAATGAAATTTAGAAACAATCAATTTAATGTAAAATATATTCTTATAGTCAAATTGTGTTAATATGAATCTCTAGAGAAACAGTAGTTAGTTCGCTTCATTGAAAATTCATATTAACAATTTTTGATGTCAAGGTTGTGTAATTCAGGAAGTTAAGGCCGAATAGGCAATCGAAATTTCTAAGTTTTAATACTTTAAATTAACTTCCTAAATAAAGTTAATAAAACAAAATTTATTTATAAAAACAAGTTAATTTTCTAAATGATTTTCAAATCACTGTACACATTTTTCAATATGCAAACTAGCATATGTGTTACAGAAGTGGTGGAATCCTTAACCTTTAAAACCCCTATTTTCTGAGGACAGTAGAATGGTCTGCTAAAACCAGAAGTTTGATTTGCTCTATAATCACAGTTTTTTTGTACTGTTTATTTGTCAGTGATAAATGGTATGTGAATTGTTTACTGTATTTTGTTAAAGAGGAGTGATGTTAATAAACTTTTTGTGTACAATCAGAGATTTCTATTCTATTCAAAATGGAACATTTATTACAGTACAATTTTTATTATTCACGTAGAAAAGTGTAAAAAGCAACCATTATTGAAATAGTATTACTTCTTCAGGTTGTAAAGGTAATTTACAGTTTGGTTTAAGAAATTTTGGTAAAATTTTTGTTTGCTCTGTTGCGTGAAAATTAACGTGACGACGGCAGTTTCCCAGGGCAAAGGCAAAATTCACTTTATTGATGTTCGTTTTAAGGTTAGTCGACTGTATTAATAACTATACTGTTAAATACTTCTAAATTAAATATAATCAAATTAAAATGTATATTTAATTTTATTCGCTTACCCAGTCCGAAGATAAAAGCCAACAACCCCTTACTATTCCGAATAAAACATTTAAAGTTCGACGATTGTCCGCACAGACGATGTGCGTAGTGGTATTGCTCACTTGCGGAATTATGCAAAATCCTCCCAAAGTCTCGACAATCGAAATTAGAGTTTCTTGATCTCTGATAAAATAATTATTAATTTCAATTAATTTAATAAAAAATATCTATATAAAAATTATTATTTTTAAATTTTTATTGTTTTAGATTCATTTAAAAATTTATTATTAAAATAAATGCTGCAATATAATCAGTCAGAAGTTACAGAAAGAACACATTAGGACAAGTCAAATAAAACTGAGTTTTGGTTTAAATCACAAACTATTACCTGTAAGTTAACAGTAATGAAGTAACCACTATAGCTTTGAAAAATTTGTCCTCCAGTTGGGTAACGAGCTGTGCTCATAGTGTTTCTGCTTCAATAAATCTATCTGTTGCACCTCTGCATCCAAGGCAAACCTGCAACCCTTCCTCAATTCATCAAACACATGAAAGTTGCATAGTAAAAGATTCAGACTATAGGAAAAACCCTACAATGATTCCATACAGTAATCAGTAATAGACACAGTGCTTGATATCAGAGGTCTTCAACCCCCTGTGTAACAATGGAAGACCACACACGGCAAATCTCTAGTGACAATCTTGAGGAATTCAAATGAAAAATTTTACAGCATACTCCACACAGTCCAGACCTTTCACCATGCAATTTCCACATGTCTGATAAATTGAAGAAACACTCACGGATTCGTCTAAAGATGCAGAAGTGCAGGAGATGGTCACAGACTCATACAAACATGGAACCACTGGACTTGTCGTCCAATGAGACAAATGTCTCAATGCCGAAAGTCATTGCTTTTCACTTACAGGTAACAGTTTGCAAATAAACCATGTCAGCTCACTTTCATTCGACTTGCCCTAATATTTTGACCTGTCACTATAAAATGATTATTGATCTGTCAACAAGTTTGAGTAAGTAAAGTTCACATTAAGACCAAAAGTTCATTCTATATAAACTGTTATTAGCATTTATTAAATATATTTTAAATATACAAGATGATTCAAAACCTCCATACATAAGCAAAGGACTCGTCGAGAAGTCACTTCTAAGCCACAGAATATGATAAATGTAAGTGCCCTTTAATGAAATGCCAAACAAATGCTTTCCTCCTCGTCGTGACAAACGTATGCTAAATACGTCTGATGCAAAGTGTATCACGAGCGTATCACGAGTACATCTCTTCGAGTGATCTGTGCTTTGTATGGAAACTTTCAAATCTTCCAGATTACATAAATACCTTTGCTGAAAACTTGTAAGAACTAGACTACGAGATGATACACTATCATCAGCTAATTTTGCATCGCCAGATTGTTTTTTGGGAATACATTTACTGATTTTAGGTTTTTCCTTAGTGCATAGTTTCCTTTTATTCCTTATTATTATGAAGTCATCCAAACTGCAACGGGAATATTGCGAAGTTTTTACAAAAGGAGATTCTTCAAATTTATCAGATTCATCCATCTCATTACGTCGAGCGGATGGTAACCGGGCTTCGTTAACTTTTTCCGACGTCAGAAAAACATCACAGTTCTTCTCCGAAACGTCCGGAGAATGGGTAATCCATTTTGGAGGTCCATTTAACTCCGAAAATAACTTTCTTCTTCTTTTTGAAGTTTTATTTTTCTGTTCTTCATTTTTCTTATCTTCTTCATTATTCAATTCTGTATTTTGAGAGTTAGTTTTGATCTCTTTCGGCAATGAATCTAACAAAAATATTTTAAAATTAAGAAACTATTATTAGTTTACTGCATAATTGTCAACAAATTAAAAAATTAAGAGTAAATTTTTAACTGGCAAATTTTATGTTCTCCATAAAAATGTTTAGATAATGAAGTATCTAAGCATATTTTTATGTTAAAAGTAAGCATTCATAGTCAAACAATGTGGCAGAAGAAAGATTTGAAAGTTGAAATTTGTAAATTACACTGTGAATATGGACTCACAAAGTTAAACTGAAAGACTTGAAAGTATTAGAAACATTATTAAGAATGTGTTTTCACTTCAGTTAAGCAGAGTTTAGTGTAATTTAAGAGAGCAGTTTAGTTTTCGTTAAGATAAAAGAAACTATTGTAATTGTAGTATTTTCTAAGTTCGGCAACCTCAAAAGCCAACATAATATAACAGGGGTGGGCAAGCAAGAGTTCAGTGGAAGCCAAAATGTAAGTTTTGCAAAATGCATGGAAGCCGCAGTTCTGTACCGTCGTGGCGGATAGTATGGTAAGACGCACGATTTTATTATATAATATAAATATAATATAAAACAAATATTGAATTTTTTTAATAAACGTATTTTCACAAAATTATAAAAATAAAATTGTAAAAATGATGATAAAAAACAGAAATTAACACTTTCAGCAAGAGCTGCATTTGCCCATGCCTGTAATATAACATAGGTGCACAATGTCACTTTAAATATATCATTGCAAACAAAAAACACGAGGCAAATTCTCATAAAAAACAGTTAAACTTGGTTTTGTTTTATTATAATTAAATAAATACTTAGGTAATTTAAACTAAATAAGATATGCAAAATCATTAAATAAACTTTTATGAGCTTTAAATATAAGAGAGAAGACCAAACAGATTGCTGTGAAAATTCTGGAATGGAATTATTCCATGAGTGCCTTGCCTTCCATTCAAACAGTTTTAAAAAGGTTAGTGTAGCTTCCCTCCATTGAAAGAAGATCTGGCCAATACACTAGCCATTTGCAGTAACATTTACTTCTTGGTCTATCATAATGACAAATGTGTAGAACATAACCATACAAAGCAAGAAATCGACCAGTTCTTTCAATTGTTATTTTGTTATTCAGAATAAGAAACAAAAATTGGAAAACATTACTGAAAATGCTACTGAAATTCTTTATGGTTCTACAGAGATTTGAGAACAGAAACAACCAAATGTTATAAATCTAGTTATAAACAAGAATTATTTCTATGTAATTAAGGAACACAGTACTTTAAATAATGCATTTTGATTTTAAGTATTTAAATTTAAATCAATTTATGTTGTAATTGGTATATATTACTTTATATAAATTAATTAAAGTCAAAAAGTAAATTCTTTATGCAAATTAACTATTCGAGGACTTGTGGTGATAAGTGGCACCACTGCCGAAGAGGTGTCATCAAAATTGGCAACACAGACTCATTCTTGATTATGCACAGAATTTGAAGTGTAAGGAGCACACAATGAGTATTCACCTAACTGGAGTCAGTTGTAATTTGTGTATACAGAAGTACTGAACAAATAAAAGATTGTTTATTGTTGAACGAAATATTGTAGAGGAATCCTTCATTAAAAAATACCACAGACTTTTCTAAGTAAAACATTTATTACTGTAAGAATTATCCAAGGAAATACAATTATATTTAAACTCAAATTCTGTGTCAGTATATAATATTCCTTTTAAACATAAATAATTCTTTAAAGAATATATTTTAATACACTTTTGTATACAAGGGTATAACATACTGTGACATTGTATCACATTCTAAAATCAATTAAGTTGTACTGATTAAATTTAATTAAAGTATTGAAGAAACCATTCGAAACAAAAAAAATAATAATCCAGCAACAAGTTGCATAACATTCCTGGCAAAAAGTTTTAAATTCTGATGATGCCATCTGTTATATTTTGTTAAAAATCTTTTTATATTATTAATTAGTACAAAGTGACAAAAAGCTTAATTTTGAGGGTAGGGACGAGTTTTATAAAAAATTCTAAATGCTAATAACAAGTAAAATCATCATTAAGTCAACCCTACTCAAGACACGACACTCGACCACCATCTAGCTGTCTGTCCGCTCGACCTTTAACCGTCAAAATTTAATAGTATCAATCCCCCTAATACACAAGCCTCCCTGCAAAATTTCAGAAATTTTTAACAAAAGACAAGGAGTTATCAAGCTTCAAAGTGAGTGAACAAAATTGTGCCTCCTACACAAACATCCACACATACAAAAAACCCTGAATTTTTTTGCATTTCTCAATGTTTTGAGGTCCCAAATCCAAAAATGTAAAAACGTTAGGGAGGTCACTTTTTGACCAATTGCCATACTTTCCTTCTGTTATATAACAGCCAGGAAACTAATAAATATGTCTTTATGAAAGAAAAATATTCTTAAATCACTTTTAATGATGCATTGGTTTACAAAACAATGTAGAAACAAAAACAATTTGTGAATTATTAACTGCAAAAATCTTGACTAAATATTTATTTTTGCTTGTTAATTCAATTACAATATTACCAGTTTAATTTACTGGTATAAAAAAATAGCAGCCATTTAAAAGATTCTGACAAACTGTAAATTATGTATAGTAAATATTTTACAAATGTAATGTTAGATTAAACAAACTGCCAAATTCCTTATTCGGGTATTAAGTCTAAATAATTACTAAGCAATTTGGCAGGAAGAAGGTTGCCCGGCTGCCATCTTTCATTAAATATATAATTATAAATAAACTAATTTTAGGATATTCTGGAAGAAAAGGTCAATTCGGAGCAGGATTTGAACCTTCGACTCCCACTTACCACACAGACACGATGCCAGTTACGTTACCCAGCCCTCCATCCAATCTTCACTTCCAGACTAACTAAATAATCAACTAATTTAGATATAAATGGCTTAGTTGTATTTATTGCATACGTAATGTTAGAGCCAAAAAAACTGCCTACTATTACTTGTTATATTATAATTTAATATACAGAATAGTCCAAAAACTCAACCGTGTTTTGTGCATTCCAAATACACTTGCAAATATAAATCATGAAAAGAATTTGTTTTGAACCTTTTTATGACTAAAAACTTTAAAATGTATTTGAATAAGACAAGACATTTAATCTTTACTACAACTGACTGATTTTCCAGCCACCTTCTATAATAAACATATAATAAAATTAATAAAGTATACAATAACTTGACATATCAAAAATTCTCCTGATATAGAGACAAAATATATTTAAATATATACATATGAATCTGACTTTAAGCTGAAAAGCCAAGTGACAATATCTTAGTGTGATCACGATTTATAGATACATTGTGTTTCCACAGCACATGCATCACATTTTGTTTGGTAATTTTTTGTTTTAATTTATCTTATTTTATGCAATTATATTAAAAATGAGAGAAAAAGTGTTTATAATTAATATAAATCAGACAGATTAAATGAAATTTGTAACAGAAATTTATATTATATAGGGAAAAAAAACAGACAATTCATAAATATATAATATAATCTTTTCATTTCTTCAGTTAGAAGCAATAAATTTTCTTTTTCTTTTACTTTACCTGGACAGACAGTATTTTATTTATTTTATTCAATTAGTTTATTTGGTTGTGGCAGCATGATACGAAGACAATCTGCCTTCCCAGGAGGATTTTCTACAGGAAACTGAGCTCCTATTTAAGTGTTACACCAACAGATTGGCCGTGTGGAGTTTTTGTAGCACATACCCCAACCAACTACCAATGTTTCGTGGTTTCATCCACTCGGCCACCGGTGGGCACATTTCGCTCGAATTTATACTCGTGTGATAAGAATTATGTATTTATTATTTATAATATAAAGCCACATTACTTGAAATCGTGGAAAAAGACCGCATAAATCATAATTGGACTTTTATTATTTCAATTTAACAAGATAATATTCAATTTAGTATCAATTTTTTGAAAATTACACTTTTAATTTCAATGATTTTTCTATTATTGCATCATAAACCATTAAATATTAATAACTTTATTAAATTTAATTTTAAGCATTACATTGCTTAAAATAAAAATGACCATTGTAAATATTTAAATATTAGAAAGAAGAGTTTTAAAAATAGAAGCATAATAAACCATTATTTTAAAAGAAAAGGTGACCATTTTAATGTAAAACTATAACGTTGAAAGAGATGACACACCCAATTAGCTGTGTCATCTGGTCGGTTGGTGGAGTAAGAGAATGTAATACATGAGCAATCTACCATAGTGGTGCCTTGCAGGAGGACTCCCTATAGGAAACTGATCCCTATTTAGATGTTAGACATACAACGAAAACCCAAAATCTCCAAACAGCCAGACTGTTGGTTAAACACAACCCACAACCATCCGTGTTCAATGGCCGTATCCGCTCGGTCGAGCTACTTCGTCGAACGTGCACTGTTTATATATTTGTAAAATATTCAAGTAACTTTTTGAGTAGTTAGAAGAATATCGTGATTGTTTTATTTGTATTAAAGTGGCCACTAAGAGACTTCACCATGATTCCTCTTAAAATGAAATTAAAGTCTAATTTGTTTATGTAAGTCAAAATTACTGTTATTTATTTAGCACTTTTGGACACTCTTTTGAACCTACAAAATAACTTAACACTAAACAGATGTCAAAAAGAGGGCCACTAAATAAACAGCAATACTTTTCATTTTGGATTTGAGTCTAATTTTTTTGCTTGATCTTACAGTAATTAATTATGAAAGTTTTTAAAACAGATTTATTTTTTTATAATTTTTTCCTACAGATCATTAATTTCTATATAACATTTTATATCAAATTATATATACATAATATTTTACTTACAAAATAATCTGCATTTTAAACAATTGACATCTTGATTATTGGCATCACACCACGCACACTCCTTCTAATTAAAAAGAAAAAAATTAATGTTTAAATTTTACATTAGATAATTTCAATCATTTTTACTATATTAAATGCATATTCTTCTAAAACTACTATAACTATTCTCATGTTTTATCATTTAAACTAACATAATTAGTGTTCAACATTGCCACAATGCAGATTTAATTCCAGTACTTTATACCCAACATACGGGAATGGTCATACTAATCCGAACCCGTCATCCAAACCCCCCGTAATCTGAACAGCTTCTACCGTTCCACTAATTAAAATAATGAACCTGTCGAGTGTACACTTTCAGACATCGTGTAGATGCAAGTCATGATTGTGAGCATTGCTGCTTGTTCTTTCGGTGACCGTGTTTGACTTAACAATTCTAATCTCTGTTTACTGCTGTAAAGTATCTTACAAAAGTAAAAAATGGCCTCAAAGTGTAAGAATTGTATCCTATCGTATACCTATCATACACCCATTAATTCGAACTACAACTGGTCTCAATTAATTCAGATTAGTGCTACTATACTGTATTCTGATTCAAATCGCTGCATTATAAATGCATTTAATTCATGACCCACCCGAATACAAATGAATCATCAAGCAATTGCTAGAATTCATAACATGACACAGAACATTTTCAAAACCAATTTTTACAAATTCTTTTTAATATATCTCACATTATACACAAGAATATCTATTTATATTTATAATTGCCAAGATCTTCATAATTAATAAGAACTTGAATCATAATTGCTATGTATCTAACATGTATGGTGTATATTATTGTCAAACTTGGCTAGGAAATTGTGCTTTAAGATGGTTTCGTGCTCTAAGCATTTATAATTTAGTATTTTGTACTTCTTTCTCGAGAAAGATTTTAAATTGAGAATAGCAATCACAATTTATGAATACAGTAGAGAGTCGTTCATCCGAATCCCATTTATCCGAACGCTTTCCAGTCGGACTGTGTCGTGCCGAATCGAACTTTTTTGATACTAGATTTACTTCTAAAGTATAATTTATGTTTTTCAATATATTTATTTTGTACAAAATAAAGAAATAATTTTTAACGATACGATAGCCTCGATTATTATTATAAAAATTTTCGTTAGGCTTAAAATCGACAAAAATTCGACACGAAGCAACACAAGACGGAGAAAGATTTCGACATCGGATAGGTTAATATATTTTTTCGTACATAATTGGTTATCCGAACAACCCCAGTCTCCAATTGATTCGGATAAACGACTCTCTACTGTAATTATGTATCAAACTGACCCTATGAACTGTTTATTAAATCTCTTGAGAATTTTTAAATTTAAGATATTTTTATAGTTTATTCATAAACAATTCTTTCACCCTTAAAGATACAAAAATAAACCAATCCAAGGGCCAACTCTAGTTGTGCCAACTATACCTTTATGCAAATTTTTCATTAACACTATATATATATATATATACGGGTGGGTGCAAAAGTAGGTATACAGTTGTTATTATGGAAAATAGGAAGAGAAGATATTTATTTTTATGTACAAATTAAATCACAAATAAGGAATACAAACTAATAAAAGATAATAAAAATATTAATAATAATGAACACCAAACATTTTGTATTTCTCAGATTCTCAACTGTATACCTACTTTTGCAGCCCCCTGTATATACATAAACACAAGTAGAAATATCTATCAAGCATCAAAGCCTGCCGTTGTAATTTAAGACGGAAACGGACTGATAAATCAGTTGCCGTAACCACGAAACCACGATCGGAATGCATCGTGGCCGGTCACCGAAAGGTGTCATGCTAGCAAATGAGGCTGCTGCCTCTGTTGGTTGGAAATACTGTTCTCTCTGAGTGATGATGAACTACTGTTTGCTGTTGACAGGCAGATGAATGTTTAAGGTCACTCACTTCCATTTGCATCTTCAAGTCTGTCACAACAACCAGATTGTAACTCTCTCCTTTCATATGAAATAATGCAACATACTAAAGTAACCTGGTTGCAGTGATAAAGTTACTAGTCTGTTCCTGGCCTTATTTAGGAACATTGCACTATTTCTAAGCAAGGTTTGAATATCTTCATATGTAACATTTAATTTCCATAATTCTAAACACATTTAATTTCCATGTTCAATGCATGATTTGCATTACTATGTAGAGTATAGCTTAACAATGTAGAAATTGGAGTGCAATTTATATATCTAAACATGCATTGAATATGCAAATTAAATTTGTTTAGATAAGTAAAGTATAACAATTTCTAAATCATTCTATCCTTGTTTTTTATAATTTTATAATTAAAACTCATTTCAAAGTTTTAAATTTTAGAAAATTCTACTGTTGGAAAGGATCTATGCACAAAATATTAAAAAATTTAACATGTCTTCAACTTCTTTTATATTTTGTTCAGTTTCAGTTAAGAAATTAAATTTCTTAATTCAGAATGTGTTTATTAATAGGTTAATAAATCACATATTAATTAGTTTTCTTGGATTTACAAATTTAAATATGATTAAAACTACATCTGGAATTTTTTCAAATTTTATTTAGTAAAAAAAATCAGTTATTACTTTGAATTTTATATAATCATTCTTTGATTTATAACTATATATTCTTATTATTTTAAACTTCTTTGACATCTTAATAATATTTTCTTACCTTTGTTGAACAGCAAGCTTCACTTTCAATAAAAGAACCTTCGGTTTTAAACCGTTCGTTGTTTTTCTGAGCTCGCGTGAGGATTTTTTCAAATCTTTCTAAACTTCTGGCAAATTTTACATTAAAATCTTTTGGTTGCATATAATTTGTTTTCTGTTAGAAAATAAACAACAGATTGTAAAGAAATATTTGAAAAACTCGATTAGCATTACATAATATATTAAGTACGGTAGAGAGTCGAAATCGGAATCAATTGGGGACTGGGGTTGTTCCGATTACCAATTACGTACGAAAAAATACATTAACCTGTCCGACGTTCAAATTTTTCTCCGTCGCGTGTTGCTTCGTGTTGAATTTTCGCCGATTTTAAGCCCAACGAAAATTTTTATAATAATAATCGAGGCTATCGTATTGTTAAAAATTATTTCTGCATTTTGTACAAACAAAATAAATATATCGAAAGAATATAAAAACTTGAAAATTATACTTTAGAAGTAAATTTAGTATCAAAAACGTTCGATTCGGCACGACACGGTCCGACTGAAAATCGTGCCGATTACCGGCGATTCCGATTAACGACTCTCTACTGTACATCCAAGTATTCCCCTTAAATGTCCCTAGTTTTGTGAATTAATTTTGGGAAAAGAAGTGTGAGTATAGTACTGTAGACAATGATAATAGAAAGTGCATCCAATAAAGTTAATTACTATATTAAACCAGTACATTTCCACACATGCTCCTGAAACATATCTAGTCTGTACTTGATTTTAACTTATAACAAAGTCACATGTTAGGAGCCACATCAACAACATTTGCAACTCTTGTAGGTTCTTATGTCTTGCACTTCTGTAACATACAAACAACCCTTGACACGTTTATAAAGAAAAAGTTCAAAGAGACGATGTCGAGTGATTGGACACACTGAGAAATATGCTCTGGCAATCTGGATTGTGTGGCAGCAGTGGGGTCTTTCAAGCATATGCATGTGAAACATGACATATTAACCAAAATTCTCCAACACATTTATTCAAATGTGTTGGAGAATTTTAAACAAATGGATTTTACAGAATTTAAAACTAGAGATATTCAAGGGAAATACCCTGTACAGTTGTTTACTTCTTGAATTTCAATTTGAATTATGAAAATAGAAGTAGAAAAATTTATTTGATTATGAATAATTAATACATAATGGATTAATACATAATGGCAGCAAATTTATAAATTTTTTAATTTTTGGGATAGGACTGAATTTTTTAAACAATTCGAAAATTAATTTAGCATTATCGAAAAATTTTATCATGTTCATTTCTATCCAGTTTTTATTTTCATCTATTACTAAGATATGAAAGACTATAACAAAATCTTATATGGGTGAACTTACCTAAACTTTTATACTACTACTTCATGTAGCAGATATGTTGATGAGAGAGAAATCAAATTTTGCTTTAAACGTGGTATAAATTATAACAGTGGAAATTTATGAAATGTTTAGGATTGTTATTGTAAGATAGTAGTATCAGACCAAATATCTAACTTCCAGATATCTGGAATTACCAAAAAAACTAGTGATTTTGCCAAATACTGAATACCGTCTTTTTCCGAAAATAAGACACTGTCTTACTTTCTTTTTTGGTCCAAAATACGCGCTAGGGCTTATTTTCGGGGAGGGCAAAAATAAAAGTATATTTATATATTTTTATTTAATATTTATTTTACACAGAATACAGAAATTTAAATTTATTCAATTACAGTCATGTCATCTTCTTCTGGAACATCGTCATAAATAAAATTCTGAATTATATTCTGATTTTCTTCCAAATCCATTTCCTGTTGAATCATTGGTCCGAATCTCTCGTGTCTTGCGATATAGCTATCGTTAAATGAATACTTCTTGTCTAAGTAGCCTGTTCGTAGTGCATTGGAAACATCACTATCAGTTATTTTGTCCCATGAATTTTTTACCCAATTCACAACTTCTTGTAAGCCTGGTTTTACAAAATTACCTCGATGATTTCTCACCATTCTGTTTTCAATATATTCATTGATTTCCATCCGCAAATGATCCTTGAATGGCTTGTTTATTGCAATGTCAAGTGTCTGGAGGTAACCAGTCATTCCTGCTGGAATCATTATTTGATCAATCTTCCTCTCAGCAAGAAAGTTTTTCATGTCTTTAGCGCGGTGAGTACTGGCTGAATCCCAAACTAGTAAACCTCTATTCTGACCCCTCAACAGTGGCGGCAGCATAAAATCAACCCACTTTCTTATAACTGCTTGGGTGCACCAGGCTTTTTCACTTTCAATGACATAAATTCCTGAAACACGTTGAATCTGGTCTTTTTTACCTTTAGTGATTAAAAATGGCGATACTTTCTTGCCATCTAGACGAATCGCCAAAATACAGGTAACACGTGCACTATCGTAACCGGTAGAAGAAACGTAAATTGACGAAGAAGCCTCGTGGTGAACTGTCGTTTGAGCTCCTTGGCCTAGGAATACCGCGGTCTCATCCATAGCAATCATGTTGGAGAGTTGGTATTTCGAAAAATCAATGCCATCAACAAAAAGCTTAAACGCAAGTGCACGCTTAACAACTTCATTGTCTTCCAGCTTAAACAATGTTGTTGATCTCCTTAGAGACAGTTCATATCGTTTAAGGAAGTTGTCCAACCAGTGTGACGATGCTTTAAATTCTTCTGTGGATATATCAAATTCAATTGCTGTTTCAAGGGCAAATTTTTGAATATCAGCCCTGCGCACAACCAAAGCCATTGCTCTCCTGCCTGCAATCCATTCCCAGATGCAATCTTCCAACTCAGAAAATAACGGCTGCCGACCTGATCCAACTCTGCGTTTTTTCTCATTTGCTTGGTCCACCAGTTGACACAGGTAATCGTAGTCTGCACGCCATTTACGAACCATACGGAGATCCAGCATCTTCTCTTTACAGAATGCTACGAGATTTACACCCCTGGAGTCTTCCACGATTCCCTTTTTGTACTCGACGGAATAGCTCTTTCATTTTGTACTCATTTTAACTGGGGTTAAAAATTATTCACTTTATTTTTAAATAAAATTACGTATGAGGAAATAATCAGACTTACAAGACTGAAATGAACAAACGTTGTATACCTGCACTGTCGCTCAATGTAGACTGCTGCCTTATGTTGTATTTTTAAGATAAATTCCAAGAATTAATTTGAAACGAACTGTAGAGGTAAACAATTAATTTCTCGGAATATTTTGTTTCAAACATTTCTCTGAAATACGAGTATTAGGAAAGCTAAACATATTATTACTTATACTTAATAAATCAACAGCATTTTTTAACAAATTCTTTTTGTCACATTATTTTAACTAAGGATTATTTACTGGGGATGTCTTATTTTACAAAAAGTTCTGAAAATCACAATAGGGCTTATTTTCGGAGGATGTCTTATTTTACAAAAAGTTCCGAAAATCACGATAGGGATTATTTTCGAAGGATGTCTTATTTTCGGAAAAAGACGGTATTTGGCTATGCTCTCGGCCAAAGTGCCGAATATTCAGCAAAATATGTGTACATTTCACGGGTGACAAGTTGTGACCTGTCTCGTTCCAGTGGGTGTAGTAGCAATGCCGTGGGCGCATTTGTTTTATTTGCGAGTAGATCGTGTCACGACACACATTATGTTCATTGTTACATCAAATTGTGTTACTAATAGTCATAAGGACTATTAGTAACACAATTTGAGCTTGAAACGCAAGTTGAGCTTGAAACACGGTTCAACTTTGATGAGAATGACAAATATCTGGTTCTTGACCCGCGTTTCAAAACCAGTTTTCTGGGATTAGTTCAAATGCAAAGAACAAAACAAAAAGTTCTTTTAGAAGCTCTGAAAATTAGTTGTGATAAGTCTACTAGTACCGACAATGATTCTTCTCCACTTCGTAAGAAAAGAAATATCGATGAAAATGATAAAATCATTGAAATACACGACAGTTTCTGGAACTGTTTTGAGGAAGTCGCTACAGAAAATATCCAAAATGATGAGGATGTGGAGAAGAAAAGTGCTATTGCAAATGAGATTGATTTTTATATGAAAACTGTTCATCTAGATCAGACATCAGACCTTTACAAGTGGTAGTCAGCAAATGCAAAACTGTATCCATGCCTGACAGAATTCACTAAAATTTATCCATCGTCTCCCGACAGTAGTGTATATAGTGAGAGGCTATTTGCAGAAGCAGGTATAGTTTATGAGGAAAAGCGCAATCGTTTGCTATCAACAAATGCCAAAAAAATTTTCATTCGTCACAACTTACCACTAACAGATTTTAAGTATTAAATGTAATAATTTGTGATTAAAATAAATACATTTTTGAGTAATATGTGCCTTTTTTTCCCATAATTTGGTATTTGGTATTAGGCCGAATGTCGCGTGCTATTTGGCCAAATACCGAATATGAAAAAGTAGTCGAATAGGCCAAATACCGAATAGTAGCTGAATATTCGTGGCATCACTAAAAAAAAACTGGCTAGTTTTGAATTTGACATGATTTAGCACAACTGTAGTTTGATGCATGACCTCTTTGTTTTGGTTTCTGTGGCATACACTTCAAAGGACACCAATTCCGATGCAACTGCTGTTGTGTGCAGTTGATCCTCTCCCAATTAAGTGGTTAAGTGTTTATTTGCTGGAATTTATTATAATTTTCACTTATAACCATGTCTAAAAGGCCAGATTAATAATGTTCAAACAGGCCCTGCTTTAAAAGTATATTAATTTGCATACATTAAGTACAGTTTAGTTCTTTACTTTCCTTTGTTTATTTAATGTACAGTAGAGCGTCGAAAAGTGGAACGTCGGTAATTGAAATGGCCGGAAACTGGAACGATTTTCAGTTGGACTGTGTCGTGCCGAATCGAACGTTTTTGATACTAAATTTACTTCTAAAGTATAATTTTCATGTTTTTTATATTCTTTAATATATTTATTTTGTTTGTACAAAATAAAGAAATAATTTTTAACGATACGATAGCCTCTATTATTATTATAAAAATTTTCGTTAGGCTTAAAATCAACGAAAATTCAACACGAAGCGACACGCAACGGAGAAAAATTCAACAGGAAGCGATACGCAACAAAGAAAAATTTGAACATCGGACAGGTTAATATATTTTTTCGTACATAATCGGAAATTGGAAAAAATCACTACTTGGAACGACCCCAGTCCCCAATTGGTTCCACTTTTCGACGCTCTACTGTATATACAGTAGGATATCATTTTAATGGATCCGTTGGGACACCAAAAATCATCTGTTGTTCGGAGATTCCAAAACAATGGATAGTCTCTGTTATATAACTCCCTAATTAAAATGACATAATATATAATTATGAATAAATTATTATAATAATGTACTATACATTGAGCCACTAAAATATCTGCTAAAATATAAATCTATGTCAAACGAAACTTTATTTTAATTAAATACATCAAAAACTATACAATGTAACTAATGGAGTGTTTCCGCCACTAATGCAGACTCGTAGACCCAACGTTTTAGGATATTCTATTTGTGAATAATAAAAAAGGTTCTAAAGCTTTCAAGACAAAGCATTTTACTACCAAGAGCTTACTGTATTTTATTTTATTTAATATATGCAATACTTTTTATCATAAATACTTTATAAATAGTATCAACTTACTTGAAATTTCTTACAAAATAATGGAGAATCATAAACTTCTGGAATGTTGGCTGGATATTCCGATTCGGGAACACGACATTTACGTTGTCTACAACTGAAGTGAATATTTTATATATTTTTATTATTCAAAATAAGAAATATTTTGATTAACAGACTAAATGAAATGGTATATAAAGAGACAATCCATAAGTAAATTGACAATCTGAATGCCAGCAAACAAATGAGGCAATATTAACTCCGAAAAATACACACACATTAATAACTGCCAAATTAAAATACATCCGTCTACAAATTTTAAATCAAAATTTCTAAAAGAGGTACCGAAATTTTCATTCAACAATTTTAAACTTAGTTTAAATAAATAAATATATATAGTATAAGTTTTCTGTTTGCTACTTCTACACATCCAATAATTTGGCGCTAGTCAACACTCTGACAATACTGGCACTCGTCAAGTTGTAGACAAGTCCCACTAGTTCAAACTCCAGCTTCTTCTAAATTTGAACACCTTCCTATTTAATGTGGCATAATATTGATCCTGAGCTTCAACACCATGCTCAAAATAGGTACAGCGTCTAATAACACAATACAGTATAAATATAAAAATCAGTCCCTAAAATTTCCTAGCAAAGATACTGAATCTCCCAAGAAATTTCCTGCTAAATTTAATGTATGCATGTAATGGCAACAGCAACATGCTCAATTCTTTTGATTAGTTCATTAACAGCTGACTCAATTTCCCAAAGATTGATGATTCACATATCATAATTCTAGTTTTGATGAATGTTTAAATAGGCTTTATTCTGCTTTAATTTACACTTTCTTTTGTTTCTTAACAATGAGTTACTAACCATCAAAAATCCAAATTTGATAATATAGAATTTCTCAAGTGCAAACTCAAAACAAATATTTTTATAACTGCAATTGCTTAAATTAACATAAACTCGACGATTTGAATAAGAGTAAAAATCTACCTTTCGACCCACAACACGGATACGAGATGTATTCCTTTCGCTACTGCTATGTCTCTCGTGCTTTTTTTACCTTCCTTGAATATAACATGGGTGGTCGATTTACGGATACGTGGAGATATTTGGGCACCCATCTGCCGAAGCAGATTCTCGACCACTTTTGACCTGTTTTCGCGACCGGACCTGACTTCCACGTAAGCTACAATGTCTGCAAAACAAAATTAGTTACTGAACATTAATTTACTTAGCTAATAAACAATGATTATTGGTTAATGTTACCCTAGGTATACAAAATGGCAGCTCGTCTCTGACTCCAGCATACAGAAGCCAGGAAACAGTGGGAACGCACGTTTTCTAAACCTAACCTATTCTAATAATTTAGTTGCTAATAATTATGATAATTTATTAGAATAGGTTAGGTTTAGAAAATGTGCATCCCCACTGTTTCCTGGCTTCTGTATGCTGGAGTCAGAGACGAGCCACCATTTTGTATACCTAAGGTAACATTAACCTGATTATTTAATATCATCCCTAAATTTGCTTTAAGTTGAGAGTTACTATAAACTAATTAATGCAAATAAATAGTTAAATGAAGATAAAGTTTGCACTTTTTTTACACTATTTTGTACATAAGACATATTATTTTTATACATTTTCTATTTTTTATTATCTTTTTTCATTTGAAAGTGAGTTAATTTCATTCTTAATAACTCTTAAATGGCTGCTGCTTTGTTAGCATCGTAAACTTACTTTAATAAACACAAAAGTTTATTTTTCAATACATCATTAGTTGAAAATAAACTGTAAAAGAACTTTTATTAATAGATTTTAAAAATAAACTTGAAGTTAAACTTAATTATAACAACAGCAATAAATTCTGTTTACTTATTTAAGTTAATAAGTTAAATATAAAATTGGAGAACATGCTTCTTGTAATGATGTTTCTGAGAACTTTTGTGATCATAATCAAGATATATTCATAATGATGGTATTTTGTTCTCACAGGAGTATGTAATTTTTTTTCTGCCTTACAGAAAAATAAGGAATAAAAAAAAAACTGTCATCATACATTGTTTTGTAAAATGTGAAATCTGCAATAAATTTGTTCTCAAAATTTAAGTAAACTTAAAAAAGTTTCTGAGATTAAAATATAACAGAAATATTTATTTACTTGAGCATAAAACTAAGTTTTATGCTCCAGTAAAAAGAATACTTTTCTTGTAAGAGAACAAAAGTTCTTACAAGCCATTTTTGCACATTTTAATTATCAGTTTTTATATATTTCAAAATAACCAAAATATCTGCTGTTATAGCTAAATAACTGGAACATTTTTCCATTCAAATGTGCAAGCAAAGCATCATTAACTCAGCTGATCTTTGATGTTTCACAAGATGTTAAATATGGAGACTTAACACTTACAAAATAAATGTACACAAATAAAACAACTGTGACAACTTTTCAATGCATATATTATTGATTAAAAACAAGAACTCCAATAAATCTAAAAATTTCCAATCATCAATGTTTCATCAGAAGTAAGATCATACAAAGCTGTAAAACTACAACCTCATTTAAGAAAAAATCTAATATGTAAACTTTAACAATTTATTAAGGAAAATAGTTGTTAATAATTAATTTAATTAATTATATTATTATTCACAGTGTATATTGATTTATAGGATCCAATACAGCATAAGAATGAAAAAGCTCCACACATTTGGTATTTGCCAAAGCTGAGCAAATGTTTCGCCAAAAAGAGTAATGTGGACAATTTACTCGCAACTGATATTCGGTATTCACCATTTTCCACACCTTGTCAACTTACTATGCCAAATCAAAGGAAATGAATAGGCAATTATTTGGCAATCAGTGAATATCAAATGTATAGAGCCGGCTAAGTAGAAATACAAATACAGTAGAGAGTCATTAATCCAAATCAATTGGGGACTGGGGTTGTTCGGATAAGTGATTTGTTCGAATAACCTGTCCGACGCTGAAATTTTTCTCCGTCGCGTGTCGCTTTGCGTTGAATTTTCGTCGATTTTAAGCCTAACGAAAATTTTTATAATAATAATCGAGGCTATTGTATCGTTAAAAATAAAAATTATTTCTTTATTTTGTACAAACAAAATAAATATATTGAAAAATATAAAAACACAAAAATTATACTTTAGAAGTAAATCTAGTATCAAAAAAGTTTCGATTCGGCACGACACAGTCCGACTGGAAAGCATTCGGACGAACGACTCTCTACTGTATTTCCAGGTATATATTTCAATGTTCTGCATCTGATGCAACTGTTTATAACAATGTTTTTATTCCTCAGTTTGGTATAATTCAAATTCAATTTAACCATTATAATAAATGCTACGTAAAATGTTTAATATATTCACACCATTTACAGTGATTGAGAATTTTATCATAAAATTAAATAGATCATATAAATCTTTGAGCACTAGAATCAAGAAACATCAAGACATCATTAGGAACCACCTGTATACAACTGCCTTGCCCACCTTTGATTGTGACAGTGATGTAGATGTTTCATTCAATAGATCGTGCCCATGGCTTACTACTCCGCCTCGAGCAGCAAAGTGATTACCGGATCCACTTCCTCGATGTGCTTATCACTACATGTAATGGCTCTCTTTCTAACATTGGAGTGATGTACAGATCTTTAAAAATAAAGCTTTTTAAGCACATATAAGCTCAGAGTTAGTTTCTTAAATTAAATCATTTTACTTAGAAAACATTATTAATTGCCATAAAATGTCTAAAAAACAAAAGTGAAGAAACTAACTCTGAGCTCTTACATGCTTAAAAAGCTTTATTTTTAAAGAGATTTACTATACTAAAATGTGTTCATATGTTCCCTATAGTCTGTAATATATTATTCAGATTTAATTAACTTGTGATATCGTATATTAGGATTTTAATGTTGTTTTTTATAACTAATGTAAGAATGTTTTTCTTTAATGTTAAAATAGTTTTACTGCATTCCTGATAGTAATATATTTATTATTAAATACATAAAAACAACATACCTTTTAAGAAGTCTTTGTCAGAATGATCTTTTAATTCGTTTATTATATCGGAATCTAATCGACCGAGACATTTGTCTTTATCTTTGTGTGTATTTTCCCTAATCTTTGTTCCTTTATGTAAATAATTGGGACAAATAAAACCTTGAACTGATGGAGTTTCTGCCACGGAACGGTCAGTTTTGTCTTCATTTCTTATCAAACATTTGTCAGTGGTCGATTTTGACCTTCGCAACGAAGAGGTTCTTGCCAAACTAACCATTTCGGAAGAAGCAGAAGGAAACTTGTTTTTAAACTTGATTGCTTTGGGATTACTTACATTATTTTCACATTGCAATACTGAAGAAATTTTAAAAGTTTCTGCACTTTTATAATCTAAGTCTTTTCTATTTGACTTTGTCGGAGCAAAAATCTCAGTTATATTAAGATTTTGAACAAATAATGAATGAAGCCCCATCAGAGGAGAATTTCCTGTATTATTTTTAACCAGTTCTTTATTTGGAGTTAAATCGTGCAGAAGAGTAGTTTCCCTTATGTGTTCAATCTGGCCAGTATCTACTTTTGTACACGTAAATTCTTCTTTTCGGTTGAATCGATTCATCAATGCTCTTGGAAAATCTCAAGATGATATGATTCTATAATTCTCTAAATTCTAAAAAATACAATCCGTCAGTAAAATATATTTATAAATAATAAAAAGATTACTAAAAACTGAAATATTGTATGCACCGAAATATACAGTACCAAAACTAATGCATCTCGAACACACGTGCATTTGTCAATGGGGATAGCTCAGGCCACACACATTTCCAGTAGCGAAAAGAAAATTGTCATGCAGTTGTTGCTGGAAGTGGGTCTCTTGAAGAAGGAAAAAGCATTCATAGCCAAGTATTATTTCCATTAAATGAAAGGGGACAGAGTTTGAAAAAGGTGGCAGAACAATCTCAAGAGAGATTCAACAAGACGCCACCAATAACAAAGTTATGTAGTCTATTGTTAAGAAATTTTGCTGTTCTGGCAGCGTAGTGTCAACAGAAGGTGAAGTCCGGTCGAACTTATGGAATACGTGCAAGAATCTGCAATACAAACACTGCATATGGCTAGGCGGTGAACATGTCGAATACTTACATTATTCATACCATAATAAATCAACACACTAATAGAATGTATGTTAGTTTTTTTTGGGAGAAATAAACTCACAGGTGACAACAAAATAATATTGTTTGTCTTTTCATTTCAGTACTGTATATTTTGGCACATAACATATATATACAAAAACAAATCTTAATTTAATTAAAAAATGCAATCTTAGTTATAAAGTAATTGCAATCGACAAACAAAAATAAAAGTAACCATTAACTCCAGCACACATATTTCTTTTCAACCATTTTTAACAATTGTCCTTGGGTAAAATTATGTAGAACGAAGTATGTGCTAAATGTATGTTTAGGCAAAGCAGCAGTTCCCAAACCAGTGGTCCGTAGAAAAATATTCAACTGTACCGTCAATGACAGTAGATTACAGAACACATTTAAATAATAGAGCTACCATACTTCATTACATACAGTAGCTATAGATAACCACATATAAGTATAATTTACAGTCACACACAATTACCGATCTGCGATGGGAAAAAGGTGAAAAAACACCAACATAGGGCACATCTAATTTTCATATAACAAAAAGTAATTTGCCTCTGCCATGCCTAATGGCACTACAGAGTACAAAGAGACTGTCTTAATCATAGATAGGCCTGGTTTGATACCCAGCTACTGGTCTGCACTCTAATGCTCGAACTCTGACTCTGGCTCAGGCGTAACCGAAGAGGGACCACCAACCTTCATCACTTTCCTTGCCTTCCTCCCTCTCAAGTCCAACCCTTTTACATAGATATATGTTTTGGTACAGCCTGTACTGCACATGGAGTTCTCTACCAATGCTCACGATGATGGTCAGGGGGGTCCCCTCCACTAGAAAAGGAGGCCCTGCCCAGTGCATCCACTGAGCTCATAGGTCAACCAGACCACTAATTTTTCCATCAAATTCTTTAGTTTCTTTAAGTTTCCTTTACTAGCTGCTAGTGTTCATAGTATTTGTTCAGGAGGCTTAGACCAGTTGACCCAGTCGGCCCCTCGGTGAAAATCCTCAGTAAGAAGACAATCAAGTATGTAGTGCCTCACATTGCCGCAAAAACACCCACAGGAGCAGCTACCATCTCCTGTCCAAACTTGGACTTGAAGTGGGGAAACCTGTGTCTGGTTAGTATTTGCGTCACAAGCCAATCGCAACACACTGGATTACGGCCAACTTCAGGCACGAAGGCATAGACTGACCTACCTACTGTACTTTGAGTCCAGCGTTCCTGCCAGTATGTCATCAAGTATTGCAGTAGAGTACCTTTTATGTATGTAGTTGAGGGTTCCACCATCTTTGTTAAAAATGGACCCCTGGCCTCCTCCTCGGCCAGTTGGTCAGTGCGCTCATTGCCCAGGATCCCGACGTGACCTCGGACCCACCCCAGGATAATGTGTGACGTGTACCTCGCCCTCGGTACCCTACTTTCGATCTCCCGTACCAACTCATCCCTGTGGTACCCATCGCTCAAGGCCCGAAGTGATGACTGGCTGTCAGAGTAAACTGTGACTGGCTCTGGACCCAGATGTCATAGGATCCACCGGGACGCCCCCTCCAGGGCCACCAGTTCCACCCGGAACACAGATGCCTCCTCGTTCAATCTGACTAACCGTACTTACATGCACTCTGTCAGAAAAGACACAGTACGCAGCACCTACTAAGCTACTGTCTGGACTACGATCAAGCATCATCCTAATGGAGCCTCTCTGACGTCAACATACAGAATAAGTCCCGGGTGTATTATAGATTACTATCTATGGAATTTCAGGACTGATTATATATTGGAACTCAGGGGACCAAGACGAGTTCAACTGTACCCTATTTTTGAACCAGAGACAAAAAATAAAAAAGTTATCATACTTTTTCACTTACCATACTTTTTTAATGCTCTAACAAAGACGGCACCATAGTTGCTAGTACTGCCATCTTGCGGTAAAGTCTGCAAACCATGACGTCGAACTACGGTCATCTCCAGTAGGATTAAACACGCGATACGAGAGCAGAGAGAGCGACGCAACTTCCGATCATCGCGTGATCGCCATTTCGGTTAATGTTACTTATGGCAGCAAACATGGCGGCCCGACTGACCTCTCGTATGGGCGCCACCATGCGCCACCACGCCACCATGTGCTAAACTAGTGATTGATTCACGGTAGCTGTTGAACAAAGTAAAATAAGGGGGGAAATGTCTACTAAAGGCAATTTTAACGGCAAGTGACGGGACTCCCGATCGCGATAGCGAGGCCGACTTAGCGGAGAGCGACGCGACTCCCTATCATCGCGCGATCGCTGAAAAAAGTACGATAACTTTTTTATTTTTCGTCTCCGGTCCAAAAGTAGGGTATCGTTGAACTCGTCTCGGTCCCCTCAGTTCAGATATATACTCAAAGTCCCGAAATTCCATAGATAGTAATCTATAGTATCCCCTAAGTCCCAAGTGGTTTATCAAGCACTAACAGCAAATTGTTGGCAATGTTGTTCCAAAGAAAAAAAAACTAGAAAAGCCGGACATATTAACTAAAATTAGTATCAAAAACCTTCAAATTCAGTAAAAATAGAACGTTTATTAACCCTTTCCCGGCCAGGGTACCGATCTATCGTTACCCTATTCGTTTAGCAAAACGGCCAGGGTACCGATTGATCGTTACCCTGTTAACAATCGATTTTTATAAAATTTATTGACAACAGATGTCAGCACTTGACGGCATTGTCTTGTTTATCGTTCATTCTACATATTTTTGTCCAGGTGGTGTTTTGTCGACTTAAAAAATTTTAATTATCGGTTATTTTTTCTTAATTTTTCATTTTCTGATAATTTTTTATTTTATTTTTAGCATATTCATGCAATAATATTGCTATAATAAGTTGATTTATGCTATAATAAGTTTATTCAGCTATAATATGTTAATATATCGTATATATTTAAGTTATGACCTTCAGTTCTGATATTTTATATATTTTTTTTAATTTTTAATTTTTAATTTTTTTTTAAATCTAAAATATTAGCAAATGTTACATCTATTGCTATTGGTAATCGTATGTTTATTACAAAAATATATAGTCTTGTTTGATATGAAATGAATAAAGTATATTAGTTAATTATATTAGATGAAAGCAGAATAAAGTTCAGATTTCAAACAAATGTTTGATATAATGTGCGATAATTTCACAACGAATAAACGTACGTGCATAAATGTAATATCAAATTGTACAGAACAATATTCTACGTCATTCTTGCTTAGTGACAATAAGAATAAAGTAACCAGACAATGTTAATTTTGACAAAAAGTAACAAATTTTCAAGTTTGAATGTCAATTATCATATATTATTTTTTTTTTCTCATAAATTTTTCAAACAAACTTTATTGAAAAATGTCGTATTTAAAACTAACTATATTGGTAAATATATGTGATTTTTTTCATATGAATCAAATAATAATTTAATTTTTGGTGAATTTTTAAAATAATATTGCCTGATTTACCTATTTTGACCTTGGCCGTTTTACAAAATAAGGGGGCGTGGCCTCAAATTCAGTAAAAATAGAACGTTTATTAACACAACGTTCTATTTTTATCAGACTTGGTCTTTTCGATATCACTTTTTTGTTGTTATACAAACACTGGCACAGCTTAAGGGAACTTCGATCCAATATACTCGAATATAATACACAACTATGTTAAATAGATAACTCAATAATAAATGCTTCTCTGTCTACGTCATCCAAGGCAATTGTTTTTAATATTTAAAAAGCTAAGAACAAAACCGAAATGGCCGTTAAACCATTAAACACTAGAAACAATGGCAGGTATCACTTTTAGTGTTTCTTCCTGTGTTAATGTATGAACAAATTGCCTAAAAAAACTCCTACTAAAATAACATCGCGATTTCATTTTTAAAACTTGTATTTGTATTTAACATTTATAGTTTGCATCGAAAACATTCAAAAATCGAAATTATTTAAATCTTACTTTTATAATTTTCGTCGGATTAAATTAAAAATTGGAAATTCGAAGGGCACGCTAAAGACAATTTAAACTTCGAAGGCTTTTCTTATAAATAAAACGATTGGTCCAAAGCGTTGTTTTCTTGGCCGTCGTCACGATTACGTGGCGCGCCATTGGCTATTTTCATTTTACAAAAGATACCATACGCACCCTGGTGTGGTAAAATAACTTTACTGCCGTCGTGTTTAGACTTGAATTTCGAAAGAGAAATAAAATAAATAAACATTTTGGCCGCAGTTTTTGCCTTATAATGATAAATAAACATTTAAAATATTTTAAAAAATGCTTACGAAACTTTTATAAACTAGTATTTATGAATAAAAAAATATGTTTTAAAACTTACATTATTTTCTTGTTTGTAATTTTTTAAATAATTGAGTTCATAAATAAATTTTATAAATTTAAGATTTTATACAATTAGAAAACGTCAATAATAATATAACTGATACATATTGATTTATGTATTATCAGTGTTCCCAATAATTGCTACAATAGCGACTTTTAGAAGAACGTAGCGACGTAGCGGCGATTCCGGCTTCCCCGGAGCTATAGATTAACGCCTTAACCGCCTCAATTTTTTTATATAAAATAAATAAATAATTATTATATAAAAGAAAAATGGGGATACTATAGATTACTATCTATGGAATTTCGGAACTTTGAGTATATATCTGAACTGAGGGGACCGAGACGAGTTCAACGATACCCTACTTTTGGACGGGAGACGAAAAATAAAAAAGTTATCGTACTTTTTTCGGCGATCGCGCGATGATAGGGAGTCGCGTCGGCCTCGCTATCGCGATCGGGAGTCCCGTCACTTGCCGTTAAAATTGCCTTTAGTAGACGTTTCCCCCTTTTTTTACTTTGTTCAAGAGCTACCGTGAATCGATCACTAGTTTAGCACATGGCGGCGTGTGGTGGCGCCCGTACGAGAAGTCAGTCGGGCCGCCATGTTCGCTGCCATAAGTAACATTAACCGAAATGGCGATCGCGCGATGATCGGAAGTCGCGTCGCTCTCTCCGCTCTCGTATCGCGTGTTTAACCCTACTGGAGATGACCGTAGTTCGACGTCATGGTTTGCAGACTTTACCGCAAGATGGCAGTACTAGCAACTATGGTGCCGTCTTTGTGAGAGCATTAAAAAAGTATGGTAAGTGAAAAAGTATGATAACTTTTTTATTTTTCGTCTCCGGTTCAAAAATAGGGTACAGTTGAACTCGTCTCGGTCCCCTGAGTTCCAATATATAATCAAAGTCCTGAAATTCTATAGATAGTAATCTATAGTACACCCAGAAAAATATATATATATAAATAAATGAAAAATTTTAAATATTCTTTATATTACCAAATAGAGTAGAGAGTCATTAATCCGAATTAATTGGGGACTGCGGTTGTTCGGATTAGTGATTTGTTCGGATAACCGATTATGTACGAAAAAATATATTAATCTGTCCGACGTTCAAATTTTTTTCCGTCGCGTGTCGCTTCGTGTTGAATTTTCGTCGAGTTTAAGCCTAACGAAAATTTTTATAGTAATAATAATCGAAGCTATTGTATCGTTAAAAATTATTTCTTTATTTTGTAAAAACAAAATAAATATATTGAAGAATATAAAAACATGAAAATTATACTTTAGAAGTAAATCTAGTATCAAAAAAGTTCGATTCGGCACGACACAGTCCGACTGAAAATCGTTCGGATAACCGGCAATTCGGATTAACGACTCTCTACTGTATATTTTAATTTTTTGATTGATTTAACTTTAAATCAGAAGAATAAACTTGAATTAACTAAAAAATTGAATTGCTTGACAACCACGGAATCAAAGAAGTCTTTTAGATACATAGATGGTTATTATATTCTTCAATCTACATCATAATGAACACGAAACCATTTTCATTCGCGTATGTAGTTTTTTTAAACTCTTTCCGCCTTTTTTTCTTTTTTAACTCTTTCCGCCCTGAGGGCACTTAGAGGGCTTCTTTAAGCAAGCCCATTATGGGTTCGGCCAGGCCACAATGGGGCGACCGGGTGGTGAGGGACGGGGCCCGACATATCCGAACGGACCACCCTCTGAAAAATTCCTAGGGATTTCTCGACCCGTTCGGATTCGATCCCAGGTCCCCCAGAGCGGTAGGCTGCCACCTTGACCGCTCGGCCATCCGGCCACTGGCGTATGTAGTCTAACGAACAGCGACTCCATTTTTTTTTTTTTTTTTTATGGAAAAGACTATTGTAGCAATATGGAAACGTTTTTATGCTTTCACAAGAAGAGCTTAGCTTTGACATGCACTCGGAACAAACCCGATGACTATCTTTCTACTTAAAAGAAAATCTTAAAAAGGACTATCTGAAATAGACTGTTCCAAAGAAAGTAATATATAATAAACCAATCATTCTTCAGCTTTGAAGGCAAGATATATAAACAAAGGAAAGGAGTGCTTAAGGTCAGCCCAATGTCAGGCTTACTCCTCGAGTTGGTTCTACGTAAATTAGAACAAAGTACTATTAGGAATTTTAGAGAGGATATAATTTTATACAAAAGATATGTAGATGATGTATTCATTTTATGGAAAAATGACAGAAGAATATAGAATAAAACAAAAAACAATTAACCCGTTTTCTTTTTAAATACAGTTTTAAAAAACAAACAATAAAAGAATTTATAATTAAAAATTTTATATTAATAAATAAAAATATAAAATAAAGTTTAATGTTTATAATTATTAAGAGAACTCAAACATTCCCGGTATATGTAAAATTTACTTAATGAATTTTAACAATCTGGCAACCTTCGCCGATCCTTTCTTTCAGAAAATGGCGGCCATCGCGGTTGGACGGTTAAGAACCTCTAGCAACATTTTCTGGTTACTCAGAAGGTAAGTTCTAACATTTGAAGCGTGCAATGCCATAAGGTTGTAAATGCCATTTTTCTCAAAATACATTTTATTGAAGAAATGAATTTTAAATGCAATGTTTTTTCCTACAAAAAAATATTGTGGCGATAGTGGCGCTCTAAGTGGCTATATTTTGAAGATGAATTTATGTGCAAGCCATAACGTTTTAAGTGCCAAAGTGCAAGCCACGTGACTTTTGAGCGTAAAATGTTACGGTTTACATTTACATCATTTTGTTATTCCAATTTGTAATGCAGTGAGTTTTTTATGCAGAACCGGATAACTGAATCCCAGTTTATTAATAGTTGACCTGTATCACCTTATTATTTAATATTTCAAAATGATATTCGGACTTCCATTAATCTTTTAAATTTGAAGTTTTTAAATACATTTTAACTATTATTACACTAAATTAATACCTTATTGTTTATATTTTCCTTTATTTATCATAATTATATTTCAATTGATAAAGATTACAGCCCAGTTCAAGTACCAAAACTGTGGGCCCAACATTGTTGAAGCCAGGAAGCAGTCACTAATAGATTATTGCCAGTTTTTAATGTTAAAATTGATATTGAATTTGTAAATTGTGTTTAATAATTTAAATGTAAGTTTTTGGTATTCAAAACTGTTTTTCAGCTGCAGAAACATTAATTTTATGATTGCGATTGTTTTTGGTATTTACAACTTTATGTACTTGCACAATTTTGGCATTTACAACGTTATGGCTCTAACCCTGTTTTTAAACTTTTTTTGTTTCCTTACCATCATACTTAGGTGTTTGAAATTAAACCCAATGTTTTATTCCAAAGTGTAAATTGTTAAAATAATTTTTATAGCATTTGATTATAGTTTGTTCATTAGAAAAAATGTTTTTTCTCTCTCCTAAAAAGTTTGTTTTTTGGCATTTACAACATTATGGCATTGCACGCTTCATTTGTTATCTTCTTACGTAATTTCTTATCTGTAATTTATTATAAGATTCTCATTATTATTTTAAATGAATTAATAAAATATTTCCACTATTTCCAATTGTATGGGAACAAGAGCCCAGTTTGTTGTCTTTGGGTATTGTTTCTTTATCATTTTTTATATTGTGTTAATTATGAATTACGAAATCAACAGTTACGACATGTTTTTTTTTTACATGTAACTGTAAACAACAACTTTCCACGTAATCATTTGGCGCTAATTACCAATTAAATATAAATACGTGGGTTAATGTTACCATAGGTATCGAAGCTGGCAGCTCGTCTCCGATTCCAGCAATCGGAAGACAGGAAACAGTGGGGACTCACGTTCTAACCTAACCTAACCTATTCTAATAATTTGGTTGCTAATAATTATGGTAATTTATTAGAATAGGTTAGGTTAGGTTAGAACATGCATCCCCACTGTTTCCTTTCTTCTTTTTGCTGGAATCAGAGATGAACCGCCATTTTCGATACCTAGGGTAACATTAACTAAACAGGGTTACACTTCCTATGGTTTATATAGTTATACCTTATGTTCATATGCAGGTTTGGATTTACATAGGGACATTTGGGGTTGGTGCCCAGGGCCCCCACAAAACTATGTTTAAACATAATTTTTTTTCCCTATTACTGCGACAGCTTAGTGTGGCCTAATCATGAGGGCTACAGGCAAAGAAAACCAAACCCGGGTAAAACCTATGAAACGTCGGAAAATTTCGGGAAAAAAATTTTACATAGGTATTTTTCAATTAAATTAAAATAATTAGTTTTACACAATAAAATATACGTATGTTCACAATAACCTTATTTTTAAATGAAATTTACAACTTCCTAGTTAAAATCTAGTTGAACATACACTATTTTGTGTAAATTTTCTAAATCATCAAATTTGCCTACTCTTAAAGGGGGTCCCCACTGAATTTGTGCCCAGGGCCCCTGGATTGGTAAATCTGGCCCTTTTCATATGTGTATATAAACATGGGGCAAATGGGACACACAGCCTGGTACAACTATACCTCTGAATGACGTGGTTGAACCTTCTTGGAGCTGTAGACCGTATCCATAGGAGCAAAAAAGTGAAGGGAACCCTACCTCTACACGGTGTCGTGCCGGGTTATTTTGTGCCCTAGGGAAAGTTTACGAGTGTGCTCCTTATTTTCCAAGTTAAATTTTATTAATAATATACAAAGTAATATACAATATGTAATCCTTAAAACAGAGCCTTTTTTTTCTTTTTTAATTAATTTGAAAATTCACTGTAATAATTTATTTACAAAAAAAAAGATTATAAAATACCAAAATTTAATATTTTAAAATGTTAGCATTTTAAAATATTAAATTTTGACTGAAGTTTAAATAGCGGTAAGTTCAAATCATTTAAGTAAGGAACAAAAAAGAAGCAAGAGTTAAACTGTAAAATAGTGTGATGCATGAGGGATAAAGAAAAAGAATCGATACTTGAATCATATACCAGTATTTAATTTAATATTTTAATGAAGTATGAATAAAGCATAGCTTGAAATTTTGTGCCCTGCACCTTAGGCGGTCACCTAGTTTGCCTAAATGGTAGCACTGGCCATGTGATCCATTGTAAGATAATAGCCCCTATGAAATTATTGATAGTTTATGTGGAATTTTGGAGACCCTCAAAAGTGGGGTAAATTTAAAAGTGAAAATTTTCAGAACTACTATTCAAAACTATGTTAAAAATGGTCTGTTTTTGAAATTACTAGAGAGGACCTAAAAGCTCATAAAATGTGAAAAATGTCATTGCACTGAGTGCTTCTGCAATGTAGTTGGAATAGTGCTGTGTTCCATTAAGCCTATTGCATGCTTGCCTGATCAGACATTCTAATTTATCAGTAAAGAATAAAGAAATATTTAATGTTTAACAAATAATTTAAAAATAAATTTTTAAAAATGAAGACAAAGTCTGCCGAAAAGGGACTACCATTTATTTTCTTCATCTTCCGGACTACACACTTTTTTGACAATTGACAAATGAAAGTTCTACATGTATGGAGGTGATCGAAAACGTTAGTTAAGTGGTCGTTAATGTTAGTACTTAGTACCGGAAATTTGAAAAAAGGCTTAAGAAGGTATAATGGTTTACATGTATCGTCACCAGGTACAGCTTTTTTAAAAATTCTAATTCTTCAGCAAATCTACATTTTCCAGCACTCATTCCTAGTAGATAAAAGCTGTAACACACCCAAGGAGGTATGGATGGAAGCAAGAAAGATGTCTGTATGTCACTAGTTCCATTTTTAGAAATTCTTTGTAATATTAATTGGATGTGTTTTTTGTGTTTTAAAAGGACTTTTTTAGCTTTTCATGACCAGTAGCCTAAAAAGAAAGGTCAGTCACTAAAGAAAGTGTGTAGTCTGGAACATGAAGAAAATAAATGGTGGTTTGTTTTGGGCAGACTTTGTCTTCGTTTGTAAAAATATAATAGCCGTTGGACGAGAATTGACAAATTAAAAATAAATATTTTCAACTACTTGCAGTAGCCATTATTACACAGCTTAGCCAAAATGATCTTTGTACCAATAAAATCGACCAACAAATTACACTCGTGCCCAAAATTAATGCAATGCACACAAACGTACATGCAGAAACAAACGTCCTGCTATTGCAATGGATCATCTAACTGCCTTTTCTGAGGCATTCCTAATAACCTACTGATATATCAGGAATACTTCCTCACTGTTAGCAGTTCTAGCAGATGATTGTCAGAAACAATTTTGCTGTATATGTAGTATATTATGTTTCATAGCAGAGGTGTGTTGCTATTTTCTCTGTTTGCTGCATGACACTTGCAAAATAGGATTGTACTTGGCTGATTTATATGTGATGCAAATTTCAGCTACTCAGTTTTGTGGTGTTATTTAAATTTTGGACACCAATTTTTACTTGACATTCTAGAAGTAGATAATTTGAATATGTAACCCCAATGATGGCTACTGACATTAGTTGAAAATGTATATTTTTACATCCTTGTTAGACCTTAAAGCTTTGTTCTTATTTGCATTTTGCATCCACTTGTGTTTACATTTGGTGTTATCATGTTAATGAATGATAACAATTTTAATAATAATTTTTTAAATTTTAGTCAGGTTGCCTTTAGTCATGGAGGTGAATTAGGATCTGGATCTGGAAAGGTAAGTTTTGTTTTGATGTTATAAACATTTAATTCATGTTTTTATATACTGTATATTTGTTTTAATAACAATAACTCAGAAAAATTAATGACTATATTAAATTTTCAGTAAAAGAAATTTTATTTTTATAATTATGAATTTATTTTTATCTTGCAATTTATTTGCAAGATAAAAATAAAAACAATCAAACCAATCAAACCGCTATCAACATTGAACTTAATGCCATTCGTTCAGCAGTAAATGTGGCAGGGTACACTAATTCCAAGTATAGGTACATCTTAAACAAGGTCAAAAGATCGCTTTTTCCCGCCACGGCTTTACACGTTCCAGTATGCACAGTAGTCCTTCCCGCATTACCATTCTGTGGTCGAGTCACCATTCGTATTTGCCGTATTTTTAGGCAATGCGCTTTTTCTACCGGTCTCCTTGCGGCAAAATCTTAGGCGGCTACTGTGCAATGACGGGATGCTACTTCTGTACTAGAGAGGTCTGGAGTTTACTCTATCCTAATGGAGAATACTACATCCGGTATTCACACCCGCTACGTTGGTGCGACAACTAGAATGTTGGCTTGTTGTATTTCCGAACACCAACTTTCCATCGGGACAGGCAAGTGTGATACCAAGCTAGCAAGAATGGCTTTGCAGCACTTATACACCCCACTGTGGGACCTGGTAGTGATGCTCGGGCATTGTAATAACAGGAGCATCGTGTTTATTTGGGAGGCCTTTTTACCGCTGCACTAAATCCGTGCAACACTCCCACGCTTGATTTGCCTGCTTTGTGGGTCAACTTATATAACAGATTAAGGCATCGCCTCTAGCTCCGTGTCTCAGTATTTTATAGCGCACGTGCTTCGTCACCACGCGCCTCGAAAGCGCTAGTATTTATAGGGATATTTGTACATAGTTTAATGCCCGTATGTTAATTTTCTCATCTCGTGCTTATTCAGTGATTGGTGTGAAGTCCAACCATTGTTACAGTTATTTTTATCTCTGCTCTGTATATTTTAAATTAAAGAATCCAATTAAAAACAAAAATTGTTTTTATCCATACCTGTATAAAATCATTCTAAATTACTATATGCACTTGAATAGACTGCTGTGGGTCTATTGGAGGAATTTAAACCTATGGGTCTCATTGAGTGCATATTGTAACCATCATACTCCATTTTTTTACATTTGAATAAATTTTAAATAATTATTTAACTCATAAATTAATCATTGAAATATTTTAGTACAGTTTCATAAAATGTGAAATAAAAAAGAAAATTCTTTCAAAATGAAAATTTAAAATTTTTTAACCTTCTGTCAAGTACATTATAACAAAATGATTAATTTAAGATTATTAGGCAAATATTATATGAATTTTCACAGGACATTAGAAGTATTATTTAGTTTTAAATCATTATCATTATTCAAATTACATATTAACAAATTAATCTTTCACGAACTTATATATACTTTATTATACTTTTCAATGAAAAAGTAAAAACTACAAGTGTAAAAATGATTTATCTGTAATTTTTTGTATTATGCAAAGATTTTTCAGTGTTTATTCACCATTCATTATGCTTCGTTACATTCATTCTGCATGTTATACAATAGACTTCTGTGTGTGATAAACAAATTGTTTTTTCACACAGTTTTTTTTTTACACTCACATTGGGTTAGTAGCTTTTTATTTAGGAGTACATTTTAGTCCTTTACTTTTTTGTTTGTTTTGCATCCATTTCTTTGATTGAGATTGGCTTGTATTGCTTATAACATGATACTAATTTCTAAATAATAAAATTGGTTTTACAGAATTTTATTTTTAAAACAGTGGTTGAGTGCTAAAACCAGATGATATTTTAAATTTTCAGTATATAGGCAGAACAAGCACAATATATCAAAATCAAAAATATTGCCATGTATTTTAAAGGTTTTTCAAATTTTAAGAATTAAAGCGACCATCAGGCATGAGAGAAATGAAGGTACTGAGAAGTTGGCATGACTGTAATTTTTCCGTTAAGAAATGACAATTTAAAATTTGCATGGTGTATCAGATTCAATACATCTCAATAACTGGTTTGTATAAATATAATCACTCAGTAAAACCAACATCAGTATAAAGCCTGGACTCCACATTACCTGAAAACAGAAACTCAGAAACAGAACTGAAACATACAGAGTTTTCGTTTCAGTTATGTTTTCGTTTTAACTTGACTCCACTAGCACCGAAATGAACTTTACGTGGAAATGCGCCATCTGTTGATTAGTTCGGTAATTGTCGTAAAGTTACAAACATGGACGACGCTATGGATTTTGCCATGCTTTCTCTTCATTTGTTAACATTGCAATTGTTGATGCATTCGAAACCTCGCCGAAATCATCGTTTCTGGATGAGGAAAATATTCCGCGACAGAGAGAAATATGGATTGAATTCTTCCCTCGTTAGAGAGTTGAGGTTTCGGGATCAAGAATTTTACTTCAAGTAAATATGCAATTTAACTATTATATTTATCGTGTGTTGAATAGTATGTGTACATATATTAATATTAAAATAATATTCCGTTCAGTTTTATGCGGATGACTCCGGATGTGTTCGATAATATATTGGAGAAGGTTTCTCCCTTGATAGAGAAGAGAGACACGTTTTGGCGAAAAAGCATATCATCAAATGAAAGATTGGCTTTAACTTTAAGGTAAATAGCCTATACGTTGTTATTATTTAATCTGATATTTGCCAACATTTAGAATAAAGTCACAAAAGTTTCCGTGTGACATACCCTTGTAATTGCTTTAAATTTAATAATTGTTCTGTTATTGATGATTTCTAGCACAAACACTGCTTTTATATTTTTCATTTAGGAGATATAGTTAATTTTTTAAAATATTTATTTTAACCTATTGCAGTAGCTTACTAAAATTACTACTACCTTAATTTTTTCTTGTGTATATTCTGACAAAAAACTATTTTACAGGTTTCTAGCAACTGGAGAGACCTACCGAAGTCTGAGCTTTTCATTTCGAATTGGAAGGCAGACTGTACGGAAAATTATACCGGAAACATGTAAAGCCATTTGGAAATGTTTCCAGAAAGAATATATGGCATTTCCATCAACTCCAGCAGATTGGAAAAAAATTTCTGATGGTTTTGAAAGAAGATGGCAACTACCTCACTGCTGTGATAATATTGATGGAAAGCATGTTGTTAGAGAGTGTCCAAAGAAAACTGGTAGTCTGAATTATAACTATAAGGGAACTTTTAGTACGGTGTTACTAGCCATATCTGATGCACATTATCGCTTTCTGATGATTGATTATGGGCATTATGGTAGTGAATCAGATGGTGGAATACTAAGAAAAAGTGTATTTGGTCAGCATCTGATCAATGGAAAGTTAACCTTTCCAAAAGCAGATGCTTTGCCAAATTCAAATACACTATTCCCTTATTTTATAATTGGGGATGAAGCCTTTCCTTTAAGGCATAATTTGTTGCGTCCCTATCCCAGACATTCTGAGTTTAGTCGCTCGGAAAAAATATTCAATTATAGATTAAGCAGAGGCCGGCGTGTTGTGGAGAATGCTTTTGGTATACTAGCAGCACGATTTCGTATCTTAAGGAGACCATTAAATTATGACGACGAATCAGTCAAAAGCATGGTGCTTGCTAGTTGCGTTCTCCACAATATACTTATTCAGAAATCTGCAGCATATTGCCCAAATGGATATGCTGATTATGAAGATTCTGATCATAATCAGAACGAAGGTATATGGAGATCCGAAAATATAACTCTCGAAAATCTTAAAAAAGTGAGCAGCAATATGTACAATAAAGAGGCAAAAAGTCTCAGGAATGTTTATAAAGATTATTTATGTAAGGAGGGAGCTGTACCTTGGCAAGAAAAATTAATTCAATCTCAACCTAAAGTATAGTATACTTTATATAGGTTGTATTAGCTCAGAGTAAATATTACTCCTCTGAGCTAATACAATATATTTTTATTGAGTAAATACCCTGTAGCTGTAATGTTTTAAATCTGTTATTTTGTGAAAAAATAAAACAAACACAAGTATCTTGGAATTGTTTATCTTAATTATATATATAGTTTTTAACTTCTTAATGTAGACAATTCCTATTATTACAGTCTGTTACAAAAGAATAGGAACACCACTTAAAAGTCTCTTAAAAATTTAATTTATCATAATAATAATTAAAATTTTCATGACTAGGGTGAGATATCATCATTTTTAACTGTCATGGTGGCTTTTGATGTTATATAAATATTTTTAATAATGCTATTCAAAATGTTTTCCAACAAGATAAAAATTATGGGCAAAAAAAAGGAAGTCAGGATGGCCTAAATGTTTAACATCCAGGAATGAGAGAGAAGTTTTGAAGCTTATAACTAATAAAAACATGTCAACAAGGCTAGCTGCTGCTGAATTACCACTAGATGTATCTCATGCAACTGTTTGGAGAACTTTAAAAAACAATGACAATGTAAAATATTCTAAAATGAAAATTATTAAATTATTTTAAAATTTTTCAACTTTTGGAGGTAAAACTGATTTAGTATTTGTTAACAAAATATGATTACATTTGATGCATTAATTGGAGGTCATAAATGGCAGTTTCAATGAGATAATGCACCTGTTCATGCCTCAATGTCAACAAAAAATTGGGTTAAAAAAAGAAAATATTGATGTAATTGACTGGCCTTCATGTAGTCCAGATTTAAATCCCATTGAAAATTTATGGGGGATTTTAGCAGCCATTGTTTATTAAAATGGGAAACAATATGAATCTGTAAATCAATTGAAAATTGCAATAATGAATACATGGGATGAAATTAGGAATGAACAATTAATAAATTTAATAAACTCCATGCCTAACAGAATTTTTCAAGTAATGTAGCCAAAGGGGATGAAACCGAATATTAAGAGTGTTTACAGAAAAATAAATGTTAAACATATTTTAATTTTAGAAAGTGTACTATACTTTTGTAACAAGTAAAAAGTGAAAAGCTGTGATAACTTATTATTATTATTATTATTATAAGATAAAAAGCTTGAAAATGATATTTTTGTTATTTTTTTAAAACATATAAAACTGTTTTCTATAAAAAAATTTAAATACATTTTGAAAAATCACAAAATTTGTGTTGTTCCTATACTTTTGTAACACACTGTATAAAAACTAATAATTTATGCAGGGAATATTATTCAGGAGGCCTTTGAATTAAATGAAACAATTTCATATGGATGTTATATGTGGATGAAAGTTATATGATTGCACTTTATATTCTACATTGCATGAATCTTGGAAAAAATTCTAGAGGGACAAGGTAGAGAGAGGGAGTGTGAAGTGCCAATGTCCAAGAGTGAAATAAAAGATTAGAGGTTTTTTTTGTGTAGAAATTTTTGACTATTCGAGTTCTGTTGTCGAACCGGCGGGGCAGAATCCGTTAGATCAGAGTGGGTTCCCTACAGACAGTATATAATATTTTCGGACACATCTTATGAATCAAATTTATTTAAATAAATTATGTAAAGAATGAAATGAAAACTTCATTGAAGTTCAATTTGAATCAACTGCTTATATTGAAACATCTTTTATTAAAAACACTATAAACTACAATAATTATTAAAAATCATCATTTGCTTTTTCTTTCTCTTGCATTAACAATTCAATCCCATGAATTGCCTCTTGCCTATTTTGAGGATTCAAGTTCCTCAATCTGGCATCAAGGTATTCACAAAACCTTGATACTAGATCTGGTTGCTTCTCTTCTTTTGTTTTTTTAAAAAAATACTCTGATATATTTTTTGTCGTCTCTTCCAAGTCCTTATATATACTTTTTTCTTTTCGAGATTTTTCATAATTATTACTCTTGCTTGAACTGAAAAATTAGATTCATCAGCACACACATTATACAACAATAAATTATATATTATATATAATCATCACCTTGGTATATTAAAAACATCTGGATTTTCTGTTTGTGAAATGCTGAAAATAATTGATAATAATCAGTTGTTTAAAAATTTATAGTACATTATATAGGTTTATTATATTTAAAGTAGTTCAAAGTGTACATACTTTTGCATTTGAGTTTCACTCATTGGAATATCTTCATTACTAAAAATAAGTCTCTTATTTAAGTATACCAATAATAATTTTTTCACATACATAATTATAAAGCATAATAAGTATATTACTTACTTTGATTGAGAGTGACGTGCAGGATACTATCTCAATATTATCTTCATCTTCAGGTATGAAATTTGATATTTCCCTTAATGGGGACATATTGCTAACTGAACTGTAGAAAAAAAAAATTAAATTCTAAATTGAAAACAAATCAGGTAGATAGTAGTTTAAATTTTAGTCAAAAAACATAGATACTAATGAAAGAATAATAATCCCTGCAGCTATATTTTATAACCAAAAGTATTTATTTTAATTATTTTATTTATTTAATTTTTTTTTGGTTAGATTTTCTTAAAAATGCGTTTTTAAGGGGTATTTTCTTCACGGCAATTTTTTCGATAGATATTTAATATTCCGATAAAATTGTCTCTAGATAGGCTACTAGATATCTACGTATCATCAATTAATGAAACTGTGACATTAATAAACTTACCTTGCACATTCACTCGAATAATCTCTCAAGACGCTATCCATGACATCGTATAAATGCCATGTGGTTTTATATATCTCCCTTGTCCCACTACCACTGGCTAAACTCTCTCGAATTTTTTTCCTCTCCCTATTATAACGGTCCCTCTGCACCTTCCACTTTTGTTCTGCTTCATTTTTTACTTAAAACATTTCATAATTAAACGATTCCACTTTAGGAGTTCAATGCAGTATATCAAACTTTCTTATCATTCAATCCAAATTTCACAGCTATCACACTCCATATCATGCGTTTCAACCCTATATCTTTGAATTCTTTACATTTTTTATCGTATAGACATCTGTATTTTCTTACTTCTTCGATGATTAATTCCATATCTATTTGTTTTCTCATCCTTTTCGCTACGTTTTCAGCCGTTACGACAATCAAACTACACGTGCTAATACACGTGACTACGCGTCACAAAATCCTCACGTTTTTATTGGTTGCAGTACGACAGAAGCGCGGAACGAAAACGGAAAAGTTAAATAATTTTTAACTCTGCTTTCAGTCTTGTTTCTGTCCAACAGAACGTTCCAAAACCGGAAGTTTCGTCAGTTTGGCTTTCGGTTTTACGATTACGTTGCGGATTACGGTAATGTGGAGTCCAGGCTTTAATAAGAAAAAAAAGGAAAATTTTTTTTCAGGTATATACTATATCTTTATAAATAAAAGTATCGTATATACCTGAGGATGTCTATTTCACATAGATGAAAACGTTCGTAAATTTTCCTTTTTTCTTGTTATTTGCTGGTGTTGGTTTAATGAGTGATATGAGTATCAGATTGATCTAAAGTGAATGATGGAATTAATAAATTTAAACAAATATAAATTATTCATTATGCATAAACAAAACAATGTAAATTACATTTTTTTTTTAATAGTAGACTTTACAATACATTTATTTTTATATAACATACATATGACATATATATATATATATATATATCATATCGTATACAATAGTACCTTGACTTACGAGTTAAATTTGTTCTGTGATGGAACTCGTAACTCAAATTACTTGTATGTCAAATCATTTTTCCCATTGAAATGAATTGAAATGCTGTTAATCCATTCTGGACCCTCCAAAACACCACAAATTTTTTTGGTACAGGTTTTTAAATAAGAAAAATGTACTTATAAATAACAAATATTGTATAAAAACACAATAGAATGTACTGCAATAAACTGGTTTAAAATGACTATAATTGCAGTGTTTGCTGCCTAGATAAAGAAAGATGATGGAAAATTTGAGAAATGAGATATGGTGGCACCGCATACAACATGGAAGTGAACTAATGCCTACATCACTCGATCATGTGTTTTTCTATAAGTTACCCTGTCAGAGATTGGAAGAGTAATGAAAATGACAAAATTATGGCAGTTTTCCATCTTCTTTTTCTTAATCTATGGTTTGCTGTGCCAACTAGCAGTGGGTATCTGAAGCTGGCTCGTAACCTGCATTTTAGCTTCCAACTCAAAGCAAAAAATCAGCCGAGACAGCTTTTATCTAAAAAACATCGTAAGTTGGGACATTCATAAGTCAAGGTACCACTGTGTATATTTTATATAATTTTTTCATATCATACCAGTATTATATATATGTAAACATGATATGAAAAATTACTCGAGTAAATGTAGGAAATACAATTATATTTTATATAATTTATTCTCTTATTATGAAAACTATTATAAATTCCTTCATGTATCTGAGGAAAATTTTTAAATTTATTATTACATTTGTGAAATCCACGAATTTTCGAGAAAAAAATGTAACACAAATTTTTTTTTGAAAAATTGTAACATCCACCGATAGAAAAACTATCGTGTAGTTTCGGATCGGATGTCATCCTGATTGTCGGCAATCAGATGGGAAAGTTGACACACAGGTGTCAGAAAATGTGCTGTCGTCGTCAGTGTGGATGATCACGTGACCCCTTTCCCACAACAGTTGAATAAAAGCTCGAGCCCCCGGAAGCCGATGGCGATCCAAAGGAAGTTATACTTGTCAATGTGATACATTCGTCTCCCGACTCAACGAAGGGAGAAGACTCCGGTAGAAGACGGATCTCGGCTTCGAACTTCCATAAAGCTTGCCATATTGACTAGGACTACGATTCCTACGAACTTATCGATGCACACTGTTTGTTTTCTCGTAGATGTATTTTTGTTAGTGATTTGTGAACTCTCTCTCCCCAGCAATGGGAATAGGCTTAGCTAAGAGCTGTCCTTTTGTATATATTTAGTATTTAATCGCATTAAACCGAGTTTAGCCTTGTAGACCTCTTGTATGTTAACTTTAGTTATTAATAAATGCTTTGTTTATTTGTTAAACCTGTCTCCTGTCACTCCAAACCATCTGTCGACTTGCTCAACCCCTTCGCCACTTGATAAAAAGCCATCCGAAACGACAAAGCGGGCGAGTTTTACCAACTCTACACGTAAGTGGCAATTAGGGTATCGACCCTTTGCCCTCGTATTCTCACACATTTTAAAGACATCTGTAGTCAGTATGATTAAAATTAAAATGTGATTATTAGTAATTTGAATGTGAAAATATGCTAATATTTTTTTCTACTCTTCAAAATTAAATTTAGTGGAATTTTTTATTTCAGTATATGTTATAAAGTAAAATGCGTATCTATATTATTTATATATTTTAACTTTTGAATTGCTTGAAGTGTTTACAAGAAGTCAAATAGCTAGAATCAATACAAAATATTTATCTTACTCTTGTGTGATTTCATATCTTCTTCTTCTTCTTCAATATCATCATCTTCTTCTCTGTTTGCTTTGAACTATTATTAAATTTAATCAAAAAGTAAATAATAATTTTTCAATTAACTGTTTTAACTGTTTTTTACACATGCCTGGAGTGTTCCATATGTTTAAAATCAATTTGTGCACATGCTGTTCCATATGTTTTTTAAAAATACTTCATAATTTGTTGTTCATTGCATTCACACATTCGAATCTCACTGATTTAAAAACCTGAAGAAGACCAGAGTACAGTCAAAAGTGTTTGTTTTCTATTAAATGTGTTATTACTGGATTTTTAAGACTCTTGAGTGTTAATTGTATGCATTCCAGTATTTAAGTAAGAAGTTGTTTATTGTATTTAATTATTTGTAGCCATTTCTTAGCTTAAAAATAGCAGTTCAATGTATTAAGCAACAAGTTAATTTATATAATATTTAATTTATTAACATCAATCATTTTTTATTGTTTATCCTTTCTCCAAAAAAATAAACAAGAGAAAATAATTATCGTGTACTTAGATATTAAAAAATTAAACAAGAAAATTAATGAAATGTGAAAAAAAAGTACAACTGAAATAATTACTATATTTAATAGTGAATAAATTTGTGAAAACAAATCATTAACAACTGTTTTTTTCAATAAAAACATATAATGACTTGATTCAAAGAAGTAAAATAAGAATAAATTTCAATAATTTACAGATTTTTAATGATTAATAAAGCTTATTCTTCAAATAGTTTTAAATTTGAAAAATGAAAACTATCAGAATTTTTAATTATGTATTAAATTGAATATTTTGTACTTTAAATAATAGATTTTTATGAAATATAACAACACAAAGAATTAAATTGTTGATAAAAATTATTGACAGAAATATTCTAAAAATAAATTTTTTATTGAATTTATAATGTTTATTATATTTTAAGAATTATTCAAACATTTTTATACATTACAAAAGCTAATAATTGTTATACATTTTAGGGAGGAGGAACTGGAGGAACAGTTAGGTAAGTTTAAATATCAATTATATAAACATTGAACGACATGCTATTGTAGTTATTAATGTAAATGTTTTCACAATATATTTAAGGGAGATTATTTGTGTGCATACAATATTAATTTTATTGTTTTTTCTTATTGATCTTAGAATGCAAACAAAATTATTTTTTACTACTTGAATAATAATTGAATTTTTCATAAAAGTTTTTAAAAAAACGATAGTTTTATCTTGCTATTCTTTCGGATCCGACGTATCACATTAATCATTAAATTGTTAATAACTCGTATAAACAATTAACGAGATATGCCAGCTCTCAAAAAATAGCAACTTATCAAAGGAAACAATTATGAGATAGTTGGGAAGCACATCAAGCTTTTCAGAAGTAGATATGAATAAATATTGTTGAAGTATAAAGTGATTTCCCATTTTCTCATTGTGTGTGGCAGGAAGATAGTAAACTAACACGATTAACCCGTATTACAATTAATAATTTTACTCACTATCTTTTATAGTAATGATACCCTAAATTGATAATGCAGTTTGAATTAAACTGTCAATAATGCGTATTATGGATAACAGGAAACCCTTAGATGATAAGGATACAAATATAATTTATAAATATTTCGTATAATCTTTTCTAAAGTTTTGAAAAGACATATACGACCTTAATTTTATGAAAGAGGAATTTGTCGACACTACAAGTTCGGTAATCTATTACAAATGTGTTTTCCTTTGCTAGTAGAAACATTTTTAATTAGAGAGAGAAAATTGCTAGCAAGCATAAATTATCAATTTTCACAAAAGATCACAAAATAAAATGTTAATAATTTTCTTTTAAGATATTTATGACTGAAGCTATAATTAATAGAGCCAATCTTTATATTCTACATGGTGTTTATTTTGCCTAATACACACATCAGATAAATTTTTCAGTCTTTTATCAATATTGAAAATGAGACACAGAAATTGAAAAACTATTATATACCAGAAGTTGGAAACTGTAGGCATGTAAAAGAAAATTAGAAAATTTACAACTGAAATTGATGACTAAAAAATACATTTGAATAGTGAATAAATTTGTGAAAACAAATTTAACAAGTGACACACGAAGAAACTTTGATTGACTTGCAAAAAATATTTCTTGAATATTTTGATCAATTTTAAATGTTTTAAGATAGATATTAACAGTGCCTGTAAATTTAGCTCATAAATGGTACTTTCTGTTAAAGTATTAATTTTATATTATTAAAGTTATTTTTTTTTATTAAATTCAAAATAATAATAGTTGCTGTAACACATTAAAAATTTTACTTAACAAGGTAAAAGTTTTATTGATCTTTGTGATGGATCACAACATTATGGTAGATAACAAAATGGTATTGGAGATAATGTGAAATTTAAGAAAAATTATTGTTTTTATTGGTGGTCCAAAAATGATGAAAGTGAATTCAGTGCTTTTCATTTTAAAGTCTTGTTAGATACTATTCGTTCTCCTAATATTTAAATGGTCGTAACAATGCAAAAAACATTTAATAGGGGCCGAAAACTTGATCTATGTAAGCAGTAATGTATATGGATTTGGCATAATTATAGCTGAAATAAAATTATCGAGTAGTTTAAATTCATTTGCATTAGATGAAATGAAAGAAAATTTTTTAAAACAATATTTGCAAATGTATTAAATTAATTAAAATAAAAAATAAAATATTCAAGTTTTAAAAAATAGAAATTGTCTATTTATTTTAATGGATGTTTTATTTTATAAATACATTTATTTATACAGTAATTCAGTTATGATTAAATTTACATGAATTGGAAATCATCTAATATTAATTCTTATGAGATTTTTGTTTTCTTGCTTTTTTACATTGTTTTAGTAACTTTTTGTGCATAATTAATTTTTATATACATTACTATTGGGTATGTTTGAGAACAACAAATAAAATATATAAATAATTTATAAATTTAATACTAATATTATAATAATGGAAGAATTATTAACATTGAAAGCTTTCGAATTAAATTAATATAGTAACTGCAACACTCGTAAATGAATTAGATTTTAACAAAATTCAAGTTTTCAAGCAAAAATTATCATTGTTAAAATAAATTTACAGGAATAAAATACATCATATATTCAATGTTGAATGAAAATTAAATATTTCTGATTTTTATCTTTAATATAATTTAATCATAATTTAAGATATATATATTATAATAATTGTATTCATTACAGAGAAGCTGGAGGAAGCATGGGGAAGAAAGGAGCAGTTCAAGAAGAAGAATTTTTTATGAGAATGGCAAGTTTAAATTTGATTTTAGAAAAAACATATTTATTAATTTTAGTAATAATAATTAAAAGTTTTAGATTAAACCAGTGTAGTGAAATATGTCTAAATATACTTCATCAGCTAGTTCTACATTTAATTTATTAGTTAAAACAGATTTTTTTTTTTTAGTATTCTTATTCTGATATTCTAGAAGCAAATTTTTAAAGATAGTGTTGATGTACATAAATTTGCCATAAATTTTAAAATGATAAAATTTACATAACAATTTTTGTAAATCAAAAATAAAATAAATCTTTATTTACACTTGAAATTACAATGATTTTCAATCATGATTATAAGCAACTGTCTTAAGTTTGATTTGACTAAATAGGTAGTAGAGGTTCTTGTTTGCTATGTAATTCATTGATTTTAAAGGAAATTTAAAATCAAAACATAAAGCAACAAATGAACTAAGTTAAATCTAATAGAGATTTCTGAGTAGAAAAACATCTTTATTATAAATTTAATATTTGAATCAGTTCATTTATAATCAAAATATTAATTTTTTAACCATTTTATATCATCAGAAAATGAACTTTGATTAAAGATGGATTTACTTATAACAGACTAAGAAACTATTTAGGTTCACATTTCTGAGGAACTTCATTTTATAAATACAGTAGACCTCCTATAACGTGGTAGATACGTTCCGTGTTATACGAATCCGTGTTATACGAGTCACTTAAATACGTGAGCCAATCGCAGCCAGGCACGTGTGCAGTTTAGGGGCTACGGCCGTTTGAAAGGTTTTCTTCCGTAAAATTAATCGATTCTATACTAATTTGACTCAATGTTTCCAAATCGTGTATAATTTTTCGGGAATAATCCATATAAACTATGCTATAAACAAAAAATTGTAGGATTACTTACCGAGTGTGCACCGTTCGATGATGCCGTTGCTTAAGCTTGTTTTTGTTGCGGAGCGGCTCGTTGAATGGCGGGTGCGTGTTTCCCGATAAGTTATTTTTCTGCGAAAAATTCATCAAACTTTGGAGACATTATTAATAGAAATATAATTTTTATGGCCGTTAAATAATAAATGGTTTTTAGTATGTCTGCTGCTTGTTTAAACTCGACGGTTTGTGCAATGTCCGCTATTGGTCCAGATTCGACAAATCCTGTCGCGACACGAGTCGGCGATGACGTTTTACCGTGTTATGCGAGTCTCTTTTAGCATGTTATACGAACACGATCACAATTTTTTCACTGTGTTATACGAATCCGTGTTATAGGGGGGTCTACTGTATACAATTATTCATTTCTTAAAGTTTATAATTATTAGTAAGGAGTTGTAAATAGAAAAATGGTTAATATTTTTTAATAAATTTAATACAAAAAAAATAATCATCTATTTACAATTACTTACTAATACAAATAAAATTATCAAGAATGATGATTATATAAAAAACAATCAATAGTTTATCTCTTACATTAAATAATGTAAATTTAATATAAGGTAGTAATATGGTTCTGCAATCTGAAACATTTGGTTCAACTACATATTAAACTTCAATGATCTTGAAATCAACATGTACCCGAACCTGTTACCGGTGTTGGTGAAATGACGGATAATATCATAAATGTTTTCACCGAGGTGGTTGGAGGCTATCTCTATTTATAAATCTAGCCATGCCACCACGTGCATAAATTATAAAGAAGAACTCAATTTGCCCGTCGTATGACAGGCCCTCATTGACACAGATCTTTAATTGCCGTCTGCCCACGTCGATCGTGCATGTCCGATCCAACGATTTTACACTGAGACGTGGGTTCGATTCTATTTAAATATCCACGTTCTATTTTCTGTGTTCCGTAGCTTATCTTTTTTCATATTCTCTGAAGAAGAACTGTTAAGGTTTGAAAATGTTTACAATATCCGTCATTTCACCAACACCGGTAACAGGTTCAGGTACGTGTGGATTTCATCCCGGTGTTCTTTGAATGTTGACGTTTACCTAGTAGCAATCTTGAAATACTGTATTTTATAAATTTGTTGAATATATTACCAAAGTTTTGATTATTAAAATAATATTTTGTAATTACAGGGCAGAAAAATGTTTTCATGATTTGAAAGATAATTTAAATTTTACAATAAGGGGCATCTAAATATACCGTTTATTGTGATTTGACATTTAGAAATAGTTATATTAAAAATTGCATGCTAATGAAGTTATAGATTCAAAAACATAGTGCATTATTCTCTATTATATTTACTATTACCTTTAACCTCTCATTATTTCAGAAGTTGAGTGAAGTTCTACAACAGTGATTCCCAAACTTTTTCGATTCACCGCCCCCTTTGTTCCATAAAGTTATATCCAAAGCCCCCTAACCCATTTTCTCTTGTGTGAGAAAGGATTGGAAATATTTTTAGGAAAACTTTTCTATTAATCTCACACTTTGTGTCTTTACCGTACATTGTTCTCAACATCCAGAAACCATTAAACGCAATGTTTCCTGTTATCCATTTAACAGAGGAAAGGGAACGGCCGTCGGCGACCCCGACTTTTGCCTTCGGTCACCGTTCGGTACCCTGCCTCCGGCACCCTAGATTTACTCACCGCCCACAAAGAGGTGTTATTGCCCACTTTGAGAAACACTGTTCTACAGTAAAAATTTAATGTTGCCGAAATTTATTTCTTTACTACAGGTAAATAAAGTATAAAGATCACATACAAATGATAAATTATAGATTTGTATTGAATTATTGATTGAAAAATTTCATGGAAAGGATTTTAAGGGAATGTAATTGTCAAATATTTGATCATTATAAATTGGTATATTAGAAATTGGGGCATTTGTGTAAATCTGTTGTAATTTTTCTCTGATGATAATGATTCTGAAGAAAATTTTGTTAACAATTATTATTATTTTTTTAAATAAAATTTTCTTGATTATATTTGATTATTTAATAAGTAAACTTATGGAATTAATATACAGAAATTTAATTGAAAATTTTATTTACTATTAAAAATATTGGTATATTGTTAATAGCATTGACTGTTTCCTAAACTTACTCTGGATTAATTTAGTTTTAAATTTTCTGTTGCATAAAAAATTAATGAATTAGTTTAATTTTGATTTCTTAAAATATTTGAACTACTTTTTTTCCATTGCAGTGGAAAAAATAATTTATATATACCAGTTTTTTGGTGTACTTAACACTTAGCCTGTATTTTGAAAATTTCATCTGTTTTATTCAAGTTGTATCAATACAAATTACTTAGCAGACATGTTTTAATTTTAATTAAATAGTACTTTTTTTATATATATCACAAAATAATTTAGAAGTTAAATGAATTGACTTTTGTAAGCTCGCCAACCCTTAGGGGGGGAATCGTTAATCCCTCGACAGGATGGTCTAGGGTCATTCGCGTGTGGGTGTGAGGGAGGTGACACAGACGACAAGTGTCTCACAAAAGTCGTTTATTTAGACGCAAAGAAACTTACATCTAACACAGACTTTTTCTGGAATGATAAAATTTTTCGAAATAGTCTCAGTCACGCCGACTTTTCCTGGCGTCTTCTACTGTAGGCCCCGGGCAGCAACAGGTGGAGATGATCGCCTCTGGTCACTGGTGGTCTGTCCTTAGTGGCACTAATTAGCAGATCGGCATGATGCAGGAAAAATAAATTGTCTTTGAGCGCGTATTAGCCGTAAGCAGATTCACAGTTTTTGTCCGGCCTCTCCGCGCGTAGAAGGAAAAAGACCCCCCTTCTTCCTCGCTCGGCAATTATCTCGATCTCCCTTTTTCGAATTGTGCATGTTGATTGGCTCAACGTCCCTCCTTTCTCGCTTCTCGATTGGTCCCTCGCTTGTTTCCAAGCAAAAAACGACCCCTGTTCGAGTCACGAGAAAGAACCACCTCGACAAATCTACTCGACACCCTCCGTTTACTCAGGTTGGAAAGAATTTATGGAACTTTGAAACTCGCGCTCATATTTTCCCCATTGTTGTCTAGTGTGAGAGATTTTTGAAATTTAATGCTTTGATGAGATGTTCCTTTTCATAATTAACTTTTCCCTTTTTCCTAATTTTAATGATCTAAATTTTGTATACGAGCGACTTGTCAAAGGTCCATCTATACTGGAGGACATTCGTCTACAATCATTACTCATTACAATTATTGCATTTTATTTTACATTAGGCCCTTTTGTATTTCGACATCTTTCTCCCTTTTTTCGTGTGTCGCGGTTTCAAATGACTAACGCGTCAAATCCGATCTTTGATCGGTTTTTGTCCCTTGTAACAATGGACGATTTTCTACATTCGTTTTAACAATTTTCTAATATAAATAATTAATGTTAACCCGTTTTTGGGACTTCACACTTTTACTTTACTTTTAAAATTAATGAGTTACAATGAATTTAATTTCATCATGATAATTTTGTTTTATTTATAGAATTAACAAAAGTATTTTAAAAAATGTCCTTTCAAAAATTTTTTTTTATTCTGTTACTAAACTTTCTTACCCCAAAATAAAATTATTTGGGATTCTTCATGAATATCACATTAATAAAAAAAAAAATATTAACTAAAAGCAATTTGATGTTATATAGTCATGTATTATATAGATTTTGAACTCTTCTTGTAATTATAGTTATAATTAATTTTGGAATTAGATAATTTAAATGTAGACATATTAGTATTTTATTATTATTTTTACTGTAAGTAATAATTTAATCTATAAAAGTTTTATTTTAATCTTTTATAGATATAAATAATATCTTTTTCAGGAAAGACAGCAGTTAGATTTATTAAAACATGCAAAAGAGGAAATAGAACATCACGAAGAGAGTATCAAAGATTTGAAAAAATCCATTAAACATTACAAAGAAAAACTGAAGGATATTGAAAAAGAACAAAAAAAATTAGATTAATATATTTAAAATATTTATTATAGACACCCATTTATTTTATATTAGTAGTATATTCTTATTTGTGGAAATGAAGATAATGTTTATTTTTGGGATTGCTAGTGTGAAAATTTTTGTACAGGTAATTATGAATTAAAATATGAAATCTGAATCATGTAAGTTTCAATCTGATTTCTTTATGTGTTTTTTTATATCTAAGCCATTTCTTAAATGTTCATTTGATATGTTGTTTCCATGGGGGTAGCCAGGAAGGGGTATGGGTAGGAATGCCCCTCTAGTTAACCTGGTGCCCCTCCCCAGAAAATTACAGCCTAAAAAGTGTTGAGCCGATTTGCAAAAAGAAATAAAGCTGAAGCTAATTTAATTGGGTGTAGTGTACCCACTGAAAGTCTAGATCAGGCATTGTCAACATACGGTCCGCTTAACGAATTTATGCAGCCTGCAATTAATCTCTCAATATTAGCCACTTCTAATAATTGAAATTCCGACGCCTAAAACAAAAATAAAAGACAACGCCTACCGTGTGCTAAAATTAACGACCGGAGGCAAAACTGACTGCCATCCACTGGTCTAGATCCAGATTAAAGACAATGAACTATATTGTAGAATGGTAAATAAAATAATTGAAATAATTCAATTTTGTGTCAGGCTGGCCTCTACTTAGGCCCCCATAACAAAACCCTGGCTACACCAATGGTTGTTTCAATTACATGAAATTCTAAATTGTTACGTTATAAAGAGTTTAATGAATTAATTTTTGACAATTCTTAAAATTTCTTTAATGAATTTTTATTTTCACTAAAATCACAAATTTACAAAATATTTGAATCAGTAAAATGAACATTATGAAATTTTTCATGTAATAATATGTTAGTAAAAGAAGTTACTATAGTATTAGAAATATACAAAGTTCGGCTATATCACACATCAAAATTAGACTTTAATATTATCCGAGTTACGTAGCAATTGTTGTTCGTAGCTACCTGAGAGTCTCCCGTTACACTTTCTCGAAGGCAAAACGACGCTTTCCCGTGATCTATTAACCTCTGGACAGCCGATATCGCTAGAGACGGCCGGGAAAGGCAGTCGTCGCCAGTCCCTCAATAGAATATCATCCCTTATCTAGTGCCTAATTTAGTGCCAACAGATATACCTAGTACTTGCGGATAATCCTGTTAAACGTATAATTCCTCTTCTACGGATACGCATTTTGACGAAGAACTCTATCTCAGAGGACTAAGATACTTTGCTACACGATCAAGAACGATCAAAAGAACCTCTCAAAAACTAGCATCAGACTATTTTCGAACATCATCACCTCAAGGTATTTATTGCCACGCGAAATTTTACGTAAATTCTCTCTCCGACTGCGAAAGTACGTTGGATATTTCCCTCTCTTTCGAGGACCGCATGTATTCTAACGTCAGGTTTCAAATAAACGTTGTTTCGTTACCCTAATTTAAACTCTGCGTGAGTTACTTCCGGTGCGCTGTCTCTCACTCCATTCCGAATCCGATTGCCTGTGCACGTGGCCGCTTACGTGACCGAGTTAACTGCCGTCTCGGCTTCCGTGTCACCCGAGACACGGTGGTGTCAATCCTGACAGGGCATCAAAGTGGTGCCGACCCTCCAGTCACAAATAAAATCTTATTTTTTGTAGTTATTTTTGTTTTTAAAAATTATTTAACCTGTAGTCTTTTTCCAGAATAAGAATGGAACTGATATTCATTTGTCTACATCAGTTGTTCTCAGTAGTGTTAAGAAAGTATATTTTAAAAATAAGACAAAACCAATTTGTACAAAGCTTATTACATTACGGTAAACTAATAAGTAGGTTAGGCCTGTAGGGTGTCAGTTGTTGTTGCAATTTATAGTTTAATATATACAGTAGAACATCGATTATCAGACTTAGTTGCGGACGGGTTGGTCGGATAACCGAAAAGTATGAAAAAATACATTATTGGTATAGTGCAGGGGTGAGCAACCTTTTTAATCAACGGGCCAATTTAAATTTTAAAATTTGGCGGGCCGCACATAAAGTAATACTTATTAATAATTTACAAAACTATTTATAATAAACATTAGAATAAAAAAATATAAAATTTAAAAAAAGTAAAGATTTCATATACAAATTTCAATGCAAAATAAAAACAAACAAGAACAGAAAAACGAATTTACTTGAAATTTTTAATGAGAAATTTGGCACTTTTTTTCGATACGAGCCGATCAATATCAGCCGGAATTGATGAGGTAGCTACACGTACGCAGCTTTCTAATTGCGCATCACTCAGTCTCGATCGGTGGTCATTTTTGATTAATTTCATGGTTGAAAATAATTGTTCGCAAACATACGTACTTCCGAACAGAGACATCGTTTGCTTTGCATTTTTCGTCAAAAGCGGAAATTTCTCGGGGCTCACGTAAGATTTATAAAAATTTTCGATGTTTACCGAGAAAAATACATTTTTTAAATCGGTATTATTCTGCGTGTCGATCACTTCCATTTGAAAGTCTTCGGAAACTGTATCCGCATCGATATTAAATGGCGAGGAAAACATTTTCGTGGAAACCGCCGTCTTCTCAGCTTCGAACATTTGGAATCGTAATTGAAATTCGAAATAATTAAAATGTCTATACATTGTGCGTATTTTTGAGAAGTAGTAACGTTTTCTTTTTCTAAATGTGGAAAGTGAGACACATTATTCTGCAAAAGATGCTGTTTCCACAATTTTAATTCGCGCTCAAAACCCCGAATTTTATCATACAAATTGTGAATAAACTGTCCTTCGCCTCGAAGTTCCACATTAAGATCATTGAGATGCTGAGTCATGTCGATAAGAAACCCAAAATCGCACATCCATTATTACCAAAATGAGGAAAGTCATATCCCTTCGTATCCGAGAACAATTGTATTTCGCTTTTTAAGTTGTATACTCTTTTAGCATCGCACCTCTACTAAGCCAACGTACTTCGGTATTAAAAACCACGTCGCCGTATTCAGTTTCTAAATCTTTCGGGAATTCTTTAAATTCACGGTGATTTAACGCGCGCGACTTTATAAAATTGATTAGTTTGATTATTGGTACTGTGACATTTGGCAAACTCAATCTTTTCGCGCACACATTTTCCTGGTGAATTATGCAGTGGTTAACGAATATTTCCCTTCCTGCGACCTTCTTAATGTCTTGAAATAGCCTTCCCGATACTCCTACCTCCATGCTTGACATTACTCGTGCTCCATCTGTCGATATACCAATAATCTTTTCTAATAAAATTGAAAAATTTTCCAACACAGACTTTAGTTCATCGTACAGGTCTTTGCCGGTTGTAGTCCCTCGCATTGGAATCGGTGAACACAATTCTTCGGTAATATTAAATTTGGTGTCAATACCACGTAAAAATATAGCCAGTTGTGCCGTATCGCTAATATCGCAACTCTCGTCGAGTGCCAAAGAACAGTATTCGAATTTTGCAATGCGTTCACGAAGCATTGTTGCTATGTTCTCGGACGAGTCTTCGATTCTCCTTGCAATGGTGAATCTTGATAAACTAATGTTTGAAATAATATTTATTTTATCGGGAAATGCTATTTCTGCAACAGCAGTCAGACATTCTTTTATCATCTCTCCATCCGCAAAGGGTTTCATTTTTTTTGCCAGTATTTGACTGACAACAAAACTTGCCTTTACTGCCGTATTTGATAAAATAGCTTGATTTTTAAAAATAGCCTGTTGATTTCCCAAGTTTTTCTCCATTTGATTAAACTTAACAGGACAACTCCGGTTAAGTTTTTATATTGTTGTTCATGTTTTGTATCGTAATGCCTTTTTATGTTATATTCTTTTAATGTCGACACAGTCTCTGAGCATATTAAGCATACAGCTTTATCTTTGACGAAAGTGAAAAAATAATCAAATTTCCACTTTTCTTGGAAATGCCTGTGCTCATCCGCAACTTTCCGTTTTTTTGTTTGCTTTTCCGACATGCTATTATGGATTAAAAATTTGGAAGTTAAAGAAATTTGTAGGAAAACTTAATTTTGAATAAAAAAACTCTAATATTACCTTTTTGACAATAATATTGCACTCACGTCCTTTCAAGAAACACAAGAATTGCTAAAATTGCTAGTTAACAGCTTACTAGTCTGACTGATTGTGTGACAGAAGCAAACACAAACAAGCACAGACGCGGCGCGTTCGTATTGCATGTTTAAACAAGTCGCCGACAAGTGAGTAACTCGTCACAAAAAATTGTTTCGGTTTAGTATGTACTACCATTTTATTATAATTAATTTTATAACAATATATTGATGGGAGAAAGTCGATAAAATAAATTCAATTTTAGAAATGCTTGGCGGGCTGCATACACATGTTTAACGGGCCGCGTGTTGCTCATCCCTGGTATAGTGTATTAGGCCTGGTTTAAATACTAGCCTCCCTTTCGTGGTCGAGCCAGTGCTGCCAGCTAAAACATGCAAAAATTTAACAAAAATGATATTAAAGTAGCCAAGACATAACCAAATATTGTAGCGCCACGTCACTAGCGGACATTTGAATATGGCGACTAGAACGCGGTCGGATAATCGATACTCTACTGTATTAAATTTTGCACATGAAGTATGCAGAAATTTTTTTGTTATACAGTGCACTTCTAGCCAAAATGTTTGAGAAGCACCGATCTACATACATGAAGAAAAATAGTTCTGTGTTCATTACAAATGTAATATATTGTCTTGTATATAAAATATACATTAGAATATGTTCTATTAATATTATCTGAAATTTCTTGATATTTTTGCAGGAAATTGGACATTACAAAAAACAGTCTCATAATGCCATATGAAGTGATACTTAAATGTTTAGTTTTTATTCTCTGTTTCAGCGATTCTCAACTTTCTTGGCTCCGTGACCCCCCAAATAGTAAATATAAATAAAATTAATATTTTGCGACCCTCCACCCAAAGGAATAACAATAGTAAGCCTTACTAATACTAATTGAATTTTGACTGTAATTGTCAAATAAATGTAAATATTATTAAATATATAATCACATTGCACTAATTTTATACATTAAGAAAATACCGACAGTATAAAAAATATAATACAACTATTCCTATTATTTTATGTCCCTGCGTTTATAGCGACGGGTATGGACACGCATGTATGACGTGTACAGTACATACACGAGCAATTTACAAGTTCCAACTTGATGTGTACGTGCTCATTCTTTTCTTTACACGTGTACAGGTACTTATTGTAAGTAAAATGTTTATAAGTTTATAATAAATGATTTTTTCTCATAAAATGATTTTATTATTGTTCCCCCCCTTTAATATCACCGCGACCCCCAGGTTGAGAAACGCTGCTCTATTTTATTACTTTCTGCTGCCATAGCTTGTTTACTTATCTATGGTAATAGAGTGATACACATTCAAGATCCAGCATATTGGTTCCACTCTTATTCGGAGAAATACTGTAGTATTTATGAAACTTTACATTACTAAGTTCATAATCATACATAATTCTCTGCATTTAACGAGAAATTAATTTTTAAAAAAGTATTTTATGTGGTGGAATTTTGTGTTATCATTTTATTAAATAAAAAGTGCATCAAGAGATTGTTAGTGATGAAAATGCATTTTACTTAGAAATTTTTGGTAGAATTGTAGTGACTATAACATTTATATTCTTTAAGATCCATGCAGCTTATACAGAATTGTTAAAGTTAGTATTAGAAAATGGAATTTTTACTTTTGATTTTATTGTAATTATCAACATCGTGATAAAAAGCTGGCAAAGAATCTTTGACTTTCCTGGCACCCGAACAGGAAGTTAGGAGGACCAGAAAGGAAGTTTGATAATTTTCAATTATACTATGATATAAAATTTCAATAACAAAAGCTTAAAAGGAGTAATTTGTTAAATAGATGAATTTAAGTTTAGAAAACATCAAAACATTAGTTCAAAGTTAAAGTTTATCACAAAAAAATTTTATATTACAGGTATTCCTCACTTTACGACTGAGTTCCATTCCAACGACTACGTCGTTAAGCGAATTGGTCGATAAACAAGGAGCTTGCGCTGGGAATGTAGGATCATTGTAAAATTATAAAAATTATGCAACAAACTTCAAATTTATTCATAAAAAGTCATGCATGTGTACAGTACCTATTATCATTTGTTTATTTGGTTATCCGGAACAGTAGAGGGTCCGGATAAGGGAGATGACGACGATGAAATAGAATTTCTACTATCGAGGGCGTAGGTCCTGGACGTAAAAGTACATTAAAGTAGGCCTACAGTTTACGTTGTCAGGGAGGGGGACAGTGCTGCGGCACTATAGCAGTAGCGGAAATTTGGATGTGCCGACTGGAATTCTTTCGGTTAACCGATATTTCGGTTGATCGGTATTTGGATAATCGATGCTTTACTGTACTTGGGTTTGCTCCACCGGATGTTCGGCAAATGTTGGCCCGTAGTCTGACATTCTGCATAGTTTTCCTCGTCGTACTCTGGAATTTGTTGAATTTTAGCACGGATCATTTGGGACAATCAGTTGGCTTTTCTTAGACGTCGGGTGTAGTAGTCTTATACTGTTTAATCTAATTCAGTATGGCTTGACACGTTGAAATTTTGCCATATTTCCGGTGCTAAAATATTGCGTTACGGTAATGGAATTATTGCCTTTAAAAACTACTTCAATGACAAATGTTTGCTGCTCTCCCGACCGGTGCCAACTGAAGGTTGAAAACCACTCTCTATTAATCGGCGTATAGTGTGTTTCCATCTGTCAAATATCAACGTGTTGGCATTGCACCAAATTTAAATCGTCTAATTGTTTCTGCCATCCTGTATATTTAAAATTTTCAAATAATAATTTTGATGTTTTTTTTAATATAAGGTAAGCATCATATCGGCAGTCGTACCAAAGAAAGACAATCGGAATGCTTCCGTTCATCAGTGTCTAACTACCATTTTCAAGCAGCTGGCCCTGACTGTACCTGTTCGCGTACTACTCCCTTCGATCGAGAATTCTTACGATGCCATAAAAAGTGACAATTATGTAATTATATCTTTATATTTTTTTGAATTTAATTATAATATTTCACGTTTTATTAAAAATCTCATGATATCAGAGTACCGTAGAATTTCTTACAAATTACACATTATTATATAATGCAGTTATGTTTAGTAATATCGATGATAACTTAGAGTATAATATATGTTTATAATTATTAAAATATATTATACAAGCTGCTAAAATCTGTAGACTTACTTTCTTATGCGTATGAAGTGTACAGTAATTCATATATCCACACACGCAAGATTCTGCATATATAAATGCATAGAAATGTTTTGGGATACTCAAATTAGATGAAATTGATTAAGTTGATTGTTTTGATAATTATTATTTTATTGTTAAAATGTGTCAATGGAAATTCTAAACTTTACAGAGAGCCGTCGAACCGCTCATGTTTACGTTTACGACTAAGTTATCTTCGCTGGAGAAGTCCGAACTGGATGCTTATCTTCCGAATATGCAAAAGTTTCTCTTAAAAATTTTTGATTTTCGTTGTGAGAATAAAATGGTATGTTCTGTATTTATTATTAATCTGTATGATTATCAACACAACTTATTAATACTTAAGTATATGTTAGTTTTACTTCTTTATATTGAGAAATGGGGTGTACTATAGATTACCACTTATGTAATTTCGGGACTTTGAGTATATATTTGAACTCAGAGGACCGAGACGAGTTCAACTGTGCCTTACTTTTGGGCCGGAGACAAAAAATAAGAAAGTTATCATACTTTTTTTGGCAATCGCGCGATGATTGGGAGTCGCGTCGTTCTCTCCGCTAAGTCTATCGCGTGTTTAACAGGCAGTCCGGCAAGTCGGCCATATACAGTGGTACCTCGTATAACGGACGCTGCGAACAACGGACTTTCCGGCATAATTGGTGACTGCTCCATGGGTGCGTTCTTTAATAGCGGTTGCTCTGCGTCTCCGCTACTACGGGAGTGCGCTGCTGTTTGTAGGCATTTAGGAACGACGGTGAAAGAAAGAAAGATGGCGGCGCTCGCACTATCGATAGAATGGTGATGGAGGAATCTATAATTCTAAAATATGAGCTTTAAAAGGCAAAAGAAGGGTCCCAATTTAACCATAAAATGGATTATATGTTGAAAGAGCATTCAAAATAGCCTCGAAAAAAAATTCGTAAAGACACCTCACCGCGTGCGCTAACTCGCGCTTTCACAATTTCTAAATTCTCATTCATAAAACCACAATGGACCCGGAAACGAAACTATCTTAGCTATGGAGTTCGCCATGTTGCTTTCCACCGTAAACTACTGCTACGAGCGGCCGTTTTTGCCGTTCGACAGCGTGCACTCCCACCGTAATTTAGGAACGCGTTCGCAGGAATTTTTAAACGGATGTCGCTCGCGCAGAGTTACGCGGAGGAATAAAAACGCATCCCATGTTCATTTTTTATGATACAGTACGGTTATTTTATGCTGCGGAACGAATTAATGTTTTAATATGTATTTCTATGGGAAAATGCGTTTCGTAGAACGGACGTTTCACTTAACGGACGTGCACCTGGAACGGATTAAGTACGTTATAGGAGGTACCACTGTATACCTTTAACAAAGGCAGATGTTGATCCACGAGCACACTGATCGTCTACAGTTCGAGTTAAGTCCTTTTCGCACATCCTCGCTAGTCGATCTCGGGGGCTACGGCCCCTCAGTCTCACTATTGCTCGCGGTCGGCTAGTACTACGAGCTGACCGCGCTATCGCGATCGGGAGTCGCGATGCTTGAACAAAACGAAAAAACGGAACTGGCGTTCGACTGTTCGTGCTCCTGACGGACTCCCCCGGGAGGGGAGCCGCCGGCAGGCCGCCGATTGTTTAACGTCACTAGTTATTGATTCACGGTAGTTCTTGAACAAAAGAAAAAAAGTGGCGTTTGACTGTTTGTGCAATTTCTTGCCTTTCAGCGTGTTTTTTAAAATTTGTTTGCAAACTTTACCGCAAGATGGCAGCACTAGCAACTACGGTGCCGTCTGCATGAAAGCATTAAAAAATATGATAACTTTTTATTTTTTTCGTCTCCGGTCCAAAAGTAGGGTATCGTTGAACTCGTCTCGGTCCCCTCAGTTCAGATATATACTCAAAGTCCCGAAATTCCATAGGTGGTAATCTATAGTATCCCCGAATATGTTCTAACATATTACTCGTTTTCTTTTTTTTTTCCAGCGCCCGTAAATCTTGCACGTCGCTTTCTCATGTTCTCCATTGTTACTTAACATTTCCATTGTTGACACTTCCATTGTTACTTAACACTTTGGTACTTAAATTTGGTACCCTAACTGTGTACCAAATTTCAACTTTCAACTCCTAACCGTTTTTAGCGAAAATTAAGATTATTACGTTACAGTCAACCTTACTCGTTCTCACAGAATGCAAAAATCGGGTCTCCCTGTTTCCGGATTAATTACAGAATTTTTAGATGGGTCTAAAAATATGTTCGATTTTCCGCAAAAACGAAAAAAACTGCATCTGCGTCTTGCACGTCGCTTTCTCTTAACACTTCCATTGTGACGTAACACTTCCATTGTTGACACTTCCATTGTTGATGGAAGTGTTAAGACTTAATCCTGTCCCCCTCCCCCGTGGGGAGGAATTTAGAAAAATAGATGGCACTAGATGTAGGCATTAAGTGCATCTCTTTGTTAAACTTAATAAGAGATGATGCCTAATGCCTATTTCTAGCGCCAAATTACTTGGTATTTAATTATTAATAATAGTGTTAGCATTGCCCTTTTTAATCCAGCAATCGTTTGCCTTTAGTTGCGTACATTATCGCCACTACTGTTTATTATTTGAACAGCATTGACTGGATTGAACATGTGAGGTGTGGAATGTGTTGTTTTGGAGACAATATGATAGGTTGACTACTTTTTTGCTGAAGACCTGGTTTTGCACAGTCACTTGCACTCATCTTCAGGAAGCACTTCATAGTTTACACTGATCCTGTGATAAAAATAAGTGTGCCAGAGACTAGATGGTCGATACTCAAGAAATCCTTATTCAATTACTCTCCAACTAAATGGAATTACTTCGAGGCAGATAAAGTTTGAATATTTTGGGATTGCGTTCACGAGTAATAAAAAAGCAACACTCAAGAAAACATCATACAATGATCAGACTTTAAATAGATCGATAGTACTCAAGAAAAAGCTAAGGAGGAAGACAAAAGTTGTCACTCATTCTATGTCCCAATTCTCACCTATGGGCATGAATATTGGATAATGCTGAAAAAGTTGATTTCCAGGTAGAGAAAGCAGAGATGAGATTTGTCAGACCTTTGCTGGTGTTAAGAGGCTTAACAGAGTTCACAACATAAACATTTAAGAAAGTTTCAATAAGTGGCCACTGCTTCTTCAAATTGAGAGATAATAGTTACATTGGATTGGACAAATAAGCGGAATGTCATAGAAAAGACTTGTGAAGAGGGTCCCGTCTTCCTACTCCAATTGATCCAGACCACACGTAAGGCGAACAACCAGAGAGAACTTGTCGGATGCATCTCGGGATACCGGCAGCAGAACCGAATCTAGTCGATGCAAATCGAGCTTGTCGAAAAGACTATTTAAACTGCTTTCTTTGCAAATGCCGAGGATAGCGGGTATTAAAAACGAGTGAACGAATGAATATAGGAGCAACTTTTTACTCACGAAATTCAACAGAATCTTTCTACCTCCGTATGCGTCCAAAACAATTTTTCAATAAAAATAAACCAAGTTAAAAATTATCTTATATATCTGTGGTGGCCTAAGTGAGGCTCGTCAGCCGCTTACAGCTCTTCTAGAGTCTTATTTCAGCTTCCAGGCTCCCTTATTGCTTCTCTGTTACACAATATTATGTATGTGTAAATAGCTTGGCTCCAAGTTTGTAAAAAAAATTGTATAACTATGAGATTCGCGCGTGGCTCGGCTGACAACTATAGTTTGGCCTCTTTTCCTATATATGTAAATTTTTTTCGTAGACGCGATAGACCCTCGATAAATGGTCCGTTCGGATATCTCAGGCCCCGTCCTTCACCACCCGGTCGCTCCATTGTGGCCTGGCCGAACCCATAATGGGCCTAGTAAAAAGGCCCTCTTAGTCCCCACAGGGCGGAAAGAGTTAAAAACACCCGATAAATTAAAACACAAGTTTTCCGATTTTTTCTGAAGATTCTCGTTATATTTCGAAAAGTTACTAATCCAGGATTATAATTTTTTGTGTTGCTGGATTTGTAGCAATACCCCGCGATAAACAATAGGAAGAAATTTTTCATATATATGTAAATTTTTTTCGTAGACGCGATAGATTCTCGAAAACTTTAAACACAAGTTTTCCGACTTTTTCTGATACTTCTCGTAATATTTCGAACACTTACTTATTCAAGCACTATAATTTTGCTGTTGCCGAGTTTAAAACAACACCCTGCGAATTAAAACTTGCCAAGATGTTTATTTATATATGTAAATTTTTATTGTAAACGCGATAGAACATCGAAAAGTTGAAACTCGAGTTTTTTGACTTTTTCTGATACTTCTCGCAATATTTCGAAAACTTACAAATTTATGTCTATAATTTTGATATTTCCGAGTTTAAATAACAAACTGCGTTAAACCGGTATAAAGGTATTTATGTCTATATATGTAAATTTTTATTGTAGACGCGATAAAACATCGAAAAGTTGAAACTCGAGTTTTTTGACTTTTTCTGATACTTCTCGCAATATTTCGAAAACTTACTAATTCATGTCTATAATTTTTATTTCCGAGTTTAAAACAACAAACTGCGTTAAACGGTATTACAAGGTATTTCATGTTATATATGTAAATTTTTACTGTAGACGCGATAAAACATCGAAAAGTTGAAACTCGAGTTTTTTGACTTTTTCTGATACTTCTCGCAATATTTCGAAAACTTACAAATTTATGTCTATAATTTTGATTATCCGAGTTTAAAACAACAAACTGCGTTAAACGGTCCAAGGTATTTATGTTATATATGTAAATTTTTACTGTAGACGCGATAGAACATCGAAAAGTTGAAACTCGAGTTTTTTGACTTTTTCTGATACTTCTCGCAATATTTCGAAAACTTACAAATTTATGTCTATAATTTCATATTTCCGAGTTTAAAATCAACAACTGCGTTAAACGGTATCAAGGTATTTATGTTATATATGTAAATTTTTACTGTAGACGCGATAGAACATCGAAAAGTTGAAACTCGAGTTTTTTGACTTTTTCTGATACTCTCTCGCAATATTTCGAAAACTTACAAATTTATGTCTATAATTTTTGATATTTCCGAGTTTAGAATAACAAACTGCGTTAAACGGTATCAAGGTATTCATGTTATATATGTAAATTTTTACTGTAGACGCGATAAAACATCGAAAATTGAAACTCGAGAATTTTTCGACTTTTTATGATACTTCTTCGTAATATTTCGAAAACTTACTAAATTTAGACTATAATTTTGCTGTATCCGAGTGTAAAACAAAACTTTGCATTAAACGTTTATCAAGGTATTTATTTTATATATGTAAATTTTACTTGTAGACGCAATAAAACATCGAAAAGTTGAAAACTTCGAGTTCTTTGACTTTTTCTGATACTTCTTCGCAATATTTCGAAAACTTACAAATTTAGATTCTATAATTTTGAATTTCCGAGTTTAAAAAACAAACTGCGTTAAACGGTATCAAGGTATTTATGTTATATATGTAAATTTTTACTGTAGACGCGATAAAACATCGAAAAGTTGAAACTCGAGTTTTTTGACTTTTTCTGATACTTCTCGCAATATTTCGAAAACTTACAAATTCATGTCTATAATTTTTACATCGCCGAGTTTAGAACAACAAACTGCGTTAAACGGTATCAAGGTATTTATGTTATATATGTAAATTTTTACTGTAGACGCGATAGAACATCGAAAAGTCGAAACTCGAGTTTTTTGACTTTTTCTGATACTTCTCGCAATATTTCGAAAACTTACAAATTTATGTCTATAATTTTTACATTGCCGAGTTTAGAACAACAAACTGCGTTAAACGGTATCAAGGTATTTATGTTATATATGTAAATTTTTACTGTAGACGCGATAGAACATCGAAAAGTTGAAACTCGAGTTTTTTGACTTTTTCTGATACTTCTCGCAATATTTCGAAAACTTACAAATTCATGTCTATAATTTTTACATCGCCGAGTTTAGAACAACAAACTGCGTTAAACGGTATCAAGGTATTTATGTTATATATGTAAATTTTTACTGTAGACGCGATAGAACATCGAAAAGTTGAAACTCGAGTTTTTTGACTTTTTCTGATACTTCTCGCAATATTTCGAAAACTTACAAATTTATGTCTATAATTTTTACATCGCCGAGTTTAGAACAACAAACTGCGTTAAACGGTATCAAGGTATTTATGTTATATATGTAAATTTTTACTGTAGACGCGATAGAACATCGAAAAGTCGAAACTCGAGTTTTTTGACTTTTTCTGATACTTCTCGCAATATTTCGAAAACTTACAAATTCATGCCTATAATTTTTACATCGCCGAGTTTAGAACAACAAACTGCGTTAAACGGTATCAAGGTATTTATGTTATATATGTAAATTTTTACTGTAGACGCGATAGAACATCGAAAAGTCGAAACTCGAGTTTTTTGACTTTTTCTGATACTTCTCGCAATATTTCGAAAACTTACAAATTCATGTCTATAATTTTTACATCGCCGAGTTTAGAACAACAAACTGCGTTAAACGGTATCAAGGTATTTATGTTATATATGTAAATTTTTACTGTAGACGCGATAGAACATCGAAAAGTCGAAACTCGAGTTTTTTGACTTTTTCTGATACTTCTCGCAATATTTCGAAAACTTACAAATTCATGTCTATAATTTTTACATCGCCGAGTTTAGAACAACAAACTGCGTTAAACGGTACTAAGGTATTTATGTTATATATGTAAATTTTTACTGTAGACGCGATAGAACATCGAAAAGTCGAAACTCGAGTTTTTTGACTTTTTCTGATACTTCTCGCAATATTTCGAAAACTTACAAATTCATGCCTATAATTTTTACATCGCCGAGTTTAGAACAACAAACTGCGTTAAACGGTATCAAGGTATTTATGTTATATATGTAAATTTTTACTGTAGACGCGATAGAACATCGAAAAGTCGAAACTCGAGTTTTTTGACTTTTTCTGATACTTCTCGCAATATTTCGAAAACTTACAAATTCATGTCTATAATTTTTACATCGCCGAGTTTAGAACAACAAACTGCGTTAAACGGTATCAAGGTATTTATGTTATATATGTAAATTTTTACTGTAGACGCGATAGAACATCGAAAAGTCGAAACTCGAGTTTTTTGACTTTTTCTGATACTTCTCGCAATATTTCGAAAACTTACAAATTCATGTCTATAATTTTTACATCGCCGAGTTTAGAACAACAAACTGCGTTAAACGGTATCAAGGTATTTATGTTATATATGTAAATTTTTACTGTAGACGCGATAGAACATCGAAAAGTCGAAACTCGAGTTTTTTGACTTTTTCTGATACTTCTCGCAATATTTCGAAAACTTACAAATTCATGTCTATAATTTTTACATCGCCGAGTTTAGAACAACAAACTGCGTTAAACGGTATCAAGGTATTTATGTTATATATGTAAATTTTTACTGTAGACGCGATAGAACATCGAAAAGTCGAAACTCGAGTTTTTTGACTTTTTCTGATACTTCTCGCAATATTTCGAAAACTTACAAATTCATGTCTATAATTTTTACATCGCCGAGTTTAGAACAACAAACTGCGTTAAACGGTATCAAGGTATTTATGTTATATATGTAAATTTTTACTGTAGACGCGATAGAACATCGAAAAGTCGAAACTCGAGTTTTTTGACTTTTTCTGATACTTCTCGCAATATTTCGAAAACTTACAAATTCATGTCTATAATTTTTACATCGCCGAGTTTAGAACAACAAACTGCGTTAAACGGTATCAAGGTATTTATGTTATATATGTAAATTTTTACTGTAGACGCGATAGAACATCGAAAAGTCGAAACTCGAGTTTTTTGACTTTTTCTGATACTTCTCGCAATATTTCGAAAACTTACAAATTCATGTCTATAATTTTTACATCGCCGAGTTTAGAACAACAAACTGCGTTAAACGGTATCAAGGTATTTATGTTATATATGTAAATTTTTACTGTAGACGCGATAGAACATCGAAAAGTCGAAACTCGAGTTTTTTGACTTTTTCTGATACTTCTCGCAATATTTCGAAAACTTACAAATTCATGTCTATAATTTTTACATCGCCGAGTTTAGAACAACAAACTGCGTTAAACGGTATCAAGGTATTTATGTTATATATGTAAATTTTTACTGTAGACGCGATAGAACATCGAAAAGTCGAAACTCGAGTTTTTTGACTTTTTCTGATACTTCTCGCAATATTTCGAAAACTTACAAATTCATGTCTATAATTTTTACATCGCCGAGTTTAGAACAACAAACTGCGTTAAACGGTATCAAGGTATTTATGTTATATATGTAAATTTTTACTGTAGACGCGATAGAACATCGAAAAGTCGAAACTCGAGTTTTTTGACTTTTTCTGATACTTCTCGCAATATTTCGAAAACTTACAAATTCATGTCTATAATTTTTACATCGCCGAGTTTAGAACAACAAACTGCGTTAAACGGTATCAAGGTATTTATGTTATATATGTAAATTTTTACTGTAGACGCGATAGAACATCGAAAAGTCGAAACTCGAGTTTTTTGACTTTTTCTGATACTTCTCGCAATATTTCGAAAACTTACAAATTCATGTCTATAATTTTTACATCGCCGAGTTTAGAACAACAAACTGCGTTAAACGGTATCAAGGTATTTATGTTATATATGTAAATTTTTACTGTAGACGCGATAGAACATCGAAAAGTCGAAACTCGAGTTTTTTGACTTTTTCTGATACTTCTCGCAATATTTCGAAAACTTACAAATTCATGTCTATAATTTTTACATCGCCGAGTTTAGAACAACAAACTGCGTTAAACGGTATCAAGGTATTTATGTTATATATGTAAATTTTTACTGTAGACGCGATAGAACATCGAAAAGTCGAAACTCGAGTTTTTTGACTTTTTCTGATACTTCTCGCAATATTTCGAAAACTTACAAATTCATGTCTATAATTTTTACATCGCCGAGTTTAGAACAACAAACTGCGTTAAACGGTACTAAGGTATTTATGTTATATATGTAAATTTTTACTGTAGACGCGATAGAACATCGAAAAGTCGAAACTCGAGTTTTTTGACTTTTTCTGATACTTCTCGCAATATTTCGAAAACTTACAAATTCATGTCTATAATTTTTACATCGCCGAGTTTAGAACAACAAACTGCGTTAAACGGTATCAAGGTATTTATGTTATATATGTAAATTTTTACTGTAGACGCGATAGAACATCGAAAAGTCGAAACTCGAGTTTTTTGACTTTTTCTGATACTTCTCGCAATATTTCGAAAACTTACAAATTCATGTCTATAATTTTTACATCGCCGAGTTTAGAACAACAAACTGCGTTAAACGGTATCAAGGTATTTATGTTATATATGTAAATTTTTACTGTAGACGCGATAGAACATCGAAAAGTCGAAACTCGAGTTTTTTGACTTTTTCTGATACTTCTCGCAATATTTCGAAAACTTACAAATTCATGTCTATAATTTTTACATCGCCGAGTTTAGAACAACAAACTGCGTTAAACGGTATCAAGGTATTTATGTTATATATGTAAATTTTTACTGTAGACGCGATAGAACATCGAAAAGTCGAAACTCGAGTTTTTTGACTTTTTCTGATACTTCTCGCAATATTTCGAAAACTTACAAATTCATGTCTATAATTTTTACATCGCCGAGTTTAGAACAACAAACTGCGTTAAACGGTATCAAGGTATTTATGTTATATATGTAAATTTTTACTGTAGACGCGATAGAACATCGAAAAGTCGAAACTCGAGTTTTTTGACTTTTTCTGATACTTCTCGCAATATTTCGAAAACTTACAAATTCATGTCTATAATTTTTACATCGCCGAGTTTAGAACAACAAACTGCGTTAAACGGTACTAAGGTATTTATGTTATATATGTAAATTTTTACTGTAGACGCGATAGAACATCGAAAAGTCGAAACTCGAGTTTTTTGACTTTTTCTGATACTTCTCGCAATATTTCGAAAACTTACAAATTCATGTCTATAATTTTTACATCGCCGAGTTTAGAACAACAAACTGCGTTAAACGGTATCAAGGTATTTATGTTATATATGTAAATTTTTACTGTAGACGCGATAGAACATCGAAAAGTCGAAACTCGAGTTTTTTGACTTTTTCTGATACTTCTCGCAATATTTCGAAAACTTACAAATTCATGTCTATAATTTTTACATCGCCGAGTTTAGAACAACAAACTGCGTTAAACGGTATCAAGGTATTTATGTTATATATGTAAATTTTTACTGTAGACGCGATAGAACATCGAAAAGTCGAAACTCGAGTTTTTTGACTTTTTCTGATACTTCTCGCAATATTTCGAAAACTTACAAATTCATGTCTATAATTTTTACATCGCCGAGTTTAGAACAACAAACTGCGTTAAACGGTACTAAGGTATTTATGTTATATATGTAAATTTTTACTGTAGACGCGATAGAACATCGAAAAGTCGAAACTCGAGTTTTT